>NW_028322118.1:1380721-1534134 GCF_001445615.1 Aspergillus lentulus
AAGATAAGAAGACAGAGCTCACGAGATTCTCAAGGCGTTCAGTGATACGAGGTTTGCGATGATGGCTTGAAGCCCTCGTGCACTAGGAAGCTGCAAGAGCAGAGAGGCTGCCGATCATCGCAATCATTCGAGATCAGCCGCGTAATTTGAGTGTCGAAGGCGCTGTTTTGCTGCAGGAACCACTCGCACTGGCCAGACTAGAAATGGGCCTAATGCACTTTTCAGCTCACACGGTCGGCGCAGCAACTCAAGTACTCGACTGCCAAGTGGAGTTTATATGTCTACTCTCCTTCTACGGTCTTGGATCATGAACGCCAATGTAGAGCGTTTGAACAAATGGCATCTTAACAGTTTTCTTTTGATTTTATACCCCTTAATAAATCCATGGTACCAATATTCCGATCCAGTAATTGAGAGTAGTGCTTGGTTCTTTCCTACGTCACAATACCTTACCTCTCATTCATCATGAATGATATAATATTCCAGTTGTAGATATTCCCGTAACGCCAGCGAATTGAAAATAAAGAAACCGAAGAAGGGAGGTCAATGATGAAATGGAGTACAATTGAATGGACGTATCGGCATACCCAACACTATGCCGCGGTCGCAAATCGCTTCTTTCTGGCTTCCAGGGCCAGACGATCTTTGTCACTCATGTTACTCTGCTCGCTGGTTTTGCCAGTATTTCCTTCATTCCGTTGATTCTGGTTTCGATTTCCGCGGCCCTTACCCCGGAATTTGCCTCTGCCGCCAATATCACGTCGCTTGCCCCCTCGTGATGCTTGTTCATTATCACCCCGACCTCTCTTGCGAGACTTCTCTGTCGGGAGAGCTTCATCCAGACCCCTGACACCACCAGTAGGAGTAGGTTGAACCGCCGTACCGAACCGCTTCGCCCTCTCGAGTTGCTTCTCCGCCTCCGCAATTGCAGCCTTGGACTCCTCGGTAATACCAAACTTCTCCGCGCGAGCCTTGCGTTTCTTCAACTCTTCTTCCATCTCGGTGATGGGCAGCCCCATAGAATAGTCCGGTGCCGGTTTTTCTTCGGCCGGGGCAGCAGGTGCTGCCTCAGCTGGCGCACCTTCCGTGCCTTCGTGCCCCTGCGCTCCACTCTCAGCCGATGGTGCCGCGCCCTTCGATTCAACCTTCAAATCGTCCGTAGTAGCGGGGTCGGTGTCGAGTTTCTGGTTCGGAACAGCGACCGGGTTGGCGACCGCACCTTTGCCGCCAGCAGCAATGGCAGCGGCGCCAGCCTCAGTAGAAGGCTTCACGGCGGTAGTATCAGCAGCAGGTACATCATCATCTTCCCAGTCAATTACGTCGTCCGCGGCGTCAGTCTTTGCAGCAGGGGCAGGGGCCGATGCGGCCTTGGCTTTGTTTTCGTCGTCTTCCTGGAGGCGAGCGACCATCTCCGCCTTCTTGCCCGTATGAGGGAGCGAGCGAGATTTGAGAATCTCCACTAACTCCGCGTTCGTCTTCTTGCTGTAATCGGTGGTCATTTTGATGGGGGTTGAGCGGTGATGGCAGGCGTTGTGTTGTTGGACTCGGACGTCAACGATCGAGGATAGGCGGAACCAAGATCTTGCGCTTAGTGGTGATAGGTGTAATTGTTACAAATTAGGCAATTGGCATACTGCACTTAGCAGAGTAGAAATGAGTTGATTGGGTTGATGAAAGAAAGAGCAAAACAAATCCGGACAGTGAGCTGTCACTAGCTGATGAAGACGCGCTGAAGTTCACGCGCAGTACAGTTAAGCTGTGGCTTGTTTCCCAGTTGCGAACAGGTCATGTGACTATGACATATCGCGTTGGCATTTTTAATCTTTTCCGCCCTGACACTAGGAATGCCTTGCTTCCACAAGGACTCGCCGCAGTCTGCGAGCTTAACCGGAACGTCCGAAAGTCAACAGCTGAAAACGAAGAGCTTGGACTCTGGCAGGCTTGGAGCTTCTGACATGGCACCATAGAAGCGATTGTGGCAATTGATTGAGCATTTGAATTTTGCATGTACTGCGCCACACTTATGGGTCATGTGATCGCCTGGCATAACAGCTCAATATTCCAACTTCGATAGTTGTGGATTGTGCCATTAATATTTCATGATTAGCAGGTGGCAATGATTTGGCTCCGATTTGATCACTCATTAGAGTATTCTAATTATTAATGGGTCTGAGGTACAGCTGCGGCTGACTTCGTCCGCATCTGTCGACCTGATATATTGCTGGTATCTAATGTAAATATTTGGCGGGCTTATATCAAAAATAATACTGAGAACTTTCCTTTCCACGTACAAGAAGCTTCGTAGTAGCGGAATCATTTCCGATCAATGACAATCCTTTCTGCGCCAACCTTCTCTGCCTCCCTGTTCAAAGCATCGATTTCTGCTTGGACATACGGAATGCCCGTCCTCAATCTCTCCTCGTGCGTGATCTGTTCAATTTCCCCAGGAAAGTAGATGCGATCTACTCCAGCCATTTTCTCGGAGCCGACAACCCTCTGATAAAGGTAATCCATCCGCTCCTTGAACTCCTCCAAGCCCATGAAGAGATCCGGCTTGATAGCGACCAGGAAATGCCCTACATCAGCCGGTCTCGAGGGATCATAGGGATTAGTGACATGACCCGCAAATGCCGAGCCAGACAAGACCCCAGAGAATACATCCATCATAACCGCGAGCGCCGACCCCTTCGGCCCTCCCATAGGCAACATCACGCCTTCAAGCGCCTTGTGCGGGTCATCCGTAGGCCGTCCCTCACCATCCAGCGCCCAATCGCTGGGGATCTTCTCCCCCCGCCTCGCAGCCTTGTAAATCTTGCCTCGCGCCGCAATCGAGGGCGCCATATCCAGAATAAACGGCTTCTCCTTGCCCGCCGGCGCCCCGCACGCCAACGGTGACACACCCATCAACTTCTCCCTCCCACCCCAAACAGGCAACGCAGGCGATGAGTTCGTCAAAACCAGACTCATCATCCCCGCGTCAAGCGCCTGCTGCACCACCCACGCGGACATCCCGAAATGATTCGAATGCTTGACGGAGACGAAACCGATTCCGAACTCGCGCGCCATCTCAATCGCCCGCTTCATCCCGAGATGCGCGGCGACGAACCCGAACCCATTCTGTCCGTCTACCTGTGCCACGACCGGCGTGATCTGGTTCAGCACGGGGTTGGCTTTGGCGTCTAGCACTCCTTGACGGATGCGTTCCATGTAGGATGGGATGCGGTTGATGCCGTGGGTGTCCACTCCGCGTAGGTCGGCGCGGACCAGGCAGTCGGCGATGATGGTTGCATTTTCAGAAGAGACGCCGTTGCCTGTTAAGACGGACTGGACGAATGTCCTAGCATTCTCTGCGGAGACGTAGTGCTTTTCTGTTGCTGGGTCCATTGGCACACGGTACACTTGTAGTAGTTCTTGCTTGGCAGGAGGTGTAAAGTGGAGGAGATCAATGTCGACTGTTGCAGACTTATCGGATTCACTCTTAAAGATCCGTGCAGTGACTCAGTTTTGGGATTCCTCAATCGCGGAAAGTGTTGATCCCACCAGATCGGATGGTTGTCCGCATCTCCACCCCGACCTCGGACGATCCCCGCATTCTTTATATACATAACGGCTGACGTAAATGACTCATTGTTGAGCAAGAGCGGACGTTTGGGACATTGAGATCCAGATTTGTCTCGTTTACGTCGATTTACCACCTGGTAATAAATGATTCCATTGCGTGGTTTCAGGAAATAGATTGAGCAGTGTGGACATGAACTACCGAAAACTAAAACTCCGCCCCAACAATTCAACAAGATATACGTGATGAGAATCAATTGAAGGATAGATTCGAAGCGGTAAGCTAAGCGTCGTCCAAGAAGAAGAGATACGAAAAGAACCGAGCACATCAGCCATAGAACCAGTATTCTGCCGCATACTCTACCTCAATGCTCTCCTTCTGGCCCTTGCAAGAAGCTGGCGGTTGTCCACCGGACGTGTGTATCCGATATACTTCCTGATACGCCTGTCAGCCTAATGAAGTGTCGCTAAAGCATGATTAACTACCTACCCGAATACCCGAACCATCAGCGAAGCCAAGCTTCAACCACGGAACATTGTGGTCTCCTTCCTTCGAGTGGCTCGATATCTGAGAGGGCGCTGGTACACTTGAACCCTTCTTAGCCTGTAGCCAGTCTTTGTGACCTCCGATACGTAGGTCAAACATAGGTGCTCCTGTGTCCGTAAAGTAATGTTCTCCAAGGATCAATCCACTGCTTGTCCGTGAAGTCATTTGATTGAGGAGCATGGCAAAAAGCCCTAGTGCATCGGTTGATACCTTGCTCATTGCAGCTGGCAGGTCATGGAGTATTGTGGGATTATGTGAGGCAAGGCAGGATGCGTCGAACAGTGTCGCAACAGCGCCAACTGCAGCCGGAGAAGCAGATTTATCAGATGGCAAACACGTGTAGTTTTGAGTACCCCGACCAAGTGCCACAAATTTCAGCTTCAATCCGTGAGATGGCGCAGGCAAAGCTGGTTTCGTATCACATAGTGGTATCGTGGGGTTGATGCCAACGCAGTTTCCGACTTGTATCCCATCGAGTGCTTCGGTGATCTTCACAAAACCTTCAGTTAGGACTAGATTGCCTCGGGCAAGGGGAGAGGCCTCCACCACGATTATTGCAAGGAAAATGGAGATGGACGTCAATGAATACATGGTGAACTAGAACAGCAGGTTGAGTTGAGGAGATAATGGTCAATATGCTTGTGCTGGCTAATTTTGAAGGTTGATTCTCTTGATAACGTGCCCAACAGCATATTAATAGGCAAGAAGTCATCTGAACGGATGTACAAAGAACTGAAATATTTGCTCACTTCTCTGTCCATTCCGATATAGAAACCATGGCTTAGCACTGCCATGCAACAAAGCAAGAACTTAGTAGCCAACATGGTTGATAGACGCAGCTCTCTCTTTGGCTATTTCGCAGCTGTAGCAGGTGGCGCTTACCGTCTCTTTGTAAAGGAGCATTGCAAGGCATAATAAGGGCTGGACTCAATACCGTTACGTTTGCAATTAGCCCTTTTACGAGGAAAGAACTGAATGCCCTTTTTAGGGAAGCAACGCAATAGGTCATTCGTGAGCTTCAACATGCACTTAGGTTGTTGCTTCCTGCAAATGGAAATACACCGCATGCCATAAGCACAATCGCTTGGGCCCGGATGATGAAGGCACTCAAAGCACAGCATGAGTCCAGGCTGTGTGTACAATCTAGAAATAGAATATTAGCCGCGCCGTAATCCCGAGGGTGGGATACCTACGGCACATGCTGTCTCGAACAGATGAAGTCCGATGGAGTCTGATCAACCAGTGGAGGCACATGACATCTCAGGGTCTAAGATAGACTTTGATAGATGCTACACGTCAATTGAATAAATGAATGACTGGAAAGCTGAGCCAATTGGAAAGTATAGGACGAGGGACCGCGGTATAGTCATTGTTGGTTGCGACAAGGATAAAACCAACAATGTCGGAATGTTAAGCGCCGCCTCGTTATACATTCGACTTCTTGCAAAATTCGTTCAGTCTGGCAGTCAAAGGGACACAAGAAGACGTAAAACCAACTCGCACGTCTTCATTCTAGCAGACTCGTTCACGAAGTTAGTCTTGCGGCTGTCTGCTTCAGGTGATTCTGAGAAGCTCGAACTTCTGTCAGTCCTGGGACATTTCGTCCTTTCTCGCAGCCACGCTGATAAACAGTCTCAGCAGACTAAGTAAATGCGCTAGATTATCTGGGATCCCAACTTCACTATATCTCTGATTGGAAACACGTAGTATCTGAAGTAACTAATGATATAAACGGGCAGAATATTGAGTCGATGCAGAGATCTGTGCGCTTCAGAGTAACATGATATTGCTACCCAGGTTAGGTTCCTTGAATTTCTATGCGAGAGAATTTGCATCGCTTGTGTTCAAGACACATCTGCCCTGGATCTTCTGAGCTACTCTCTCATTCTCACTGCGGTGTTGCTGGAGAGGTAGATTCGGTAACAATCCGAGCGGCCTCCCTCAGCTCATCAGGAATGGTGTACGGGAAGCCGCAATTAGTATTCCCACTGCTTTGGTCTTGTCTTCCTGCATTTGCTTGCGGGCAAGCTCCGCAGTAGATCGCATAGATATCAAATTAGAGGAGTCAGATCGCGCGTCACGGACTCAGCACGACCTTGAATCTCATATTTGTTGGTAGCCTTATATGCCTCTTATGCATACTCGTACACCGTCCGATCATCGTCTGCATCCCCCTTCCAAAGCTTATCTTTATTCATGGGCCCCTCTATCGTCTCGCCATTCGGGATCGGCTCTTCGATACCCTCAACAACAGCAAGTCGGGGGAGTTTTTCATCTTTCTCCGCCATCAGCTTGGCAAGCTGTTCCTCAAGCGAGTTCTGCGAAACACCTTTAGCCGCGGCTTCATTCCCTTCTTATAGCCATATATGCGGAGTGACACGAGGTTGGGCGGCAGGTGCTCGACAAGGGACAACGATCCATTATCGAGCCGGTCACCGCCGTATCCACGCGCATAAAGATAAAGAATATGAACTCCTAGACTGAGGTCCTCCAGTTGCAAGAAATTTCGAAGAGAGCAAGCATCTGCAGTTGGTTCGTCCTCCGCAGGAAGCTTCTCAAGTTACTCATGTAGGTAAACTGGATCGTGCCGGGGCGATTCGTGCTCTTCTTCTGCTGGGGTATACCTAAGATACCTTACTATCACTATCAAGGTCCAGTATACGAGCTTCCTCCTCTACATCGAGATCCAGCTGGCGCAGAGAGGCCCGATGAGCAAAAAGTGCTCGGAAGACGCGCTCTGGATGGAAGGGCGTTAGCATACCGTTCCTTGAGGAGCGGCCGCCGATCCCATATGTGAACTTTCCCAAACGCTTGGCTGATTCGATTGTATATACCAGGTATGGGTAACTAAGGCTGGAGTGCTGTATCATGATACAGGTACAATTTCCTGACCGTGGTGGTGGCTCAACACTGGGGGGATCCGCGTCCGCAATAGCATCCATGCGGAGATTCAGCTGCCGGCAGACGTCGCACTAGATTAAGACTTATGAATAGGTCATAGGGTTGATAATATGGCCAATGATACACGCGGGTATTCGAATCGACTAGGAACCTAATAGCTCGGAGGTTCTGTAAGAACGGCATTTTCTTCCACGGATGCTGGCCAGTTCCAGGAAATGCTTGAATACATAGTCGGATATGGGAAGCGGTTCGCCGTCTGCTTCTGCTTCCAATCTCAAGAGCTTGGGTGCCTCATATCCAACGGGCCAGAAGCTAAGTGACTCATGCACAGGCGCGAGACCGAGACTAAGAGGGCTGCCAGGCCTTGGGCCAGAAGCGGGGATCGTGGGTCGCCGTCACTATTCAGAGTTCAGAATGCAGAGAAAGGACAAGATCCCATGGAAAAGAAAACACGGATTGGTCAAGACGAATAAGGGAGCCCATACTACATGATAGCGGGAGCCTGTAGCATGTTTAAAATTCGTTCAATAGTTTTCTGAGCCTGTGTAGGTCATCTAACGCCAGTGCCCTTTCTGCAGGGCATGGTTTGTAGGATTTCACAAATCCGTATCCTACTGCTGGCGACCAATTCAGCTGAATATTACGTACATGCAACCCAGTCGTGGTTTCTTTAAGATTGCGAGTAACATCCCAAATGCCTTTACGAAATCCACGGTGTCTCGCAACCTCACCCGGCGGTATTGCACCAAGTGGACATCTCACACAGGCGATGTATGCGGCGACATTGCAGAGAAAGTGATGCGACATCCTGATGAGAGAGGAGGTTGTCAATGACTTCGTGGAGGACTTCTTCTGGGAGGGTATGGAGGGACATGGAGAGGATGTTTGACTTCGAGCAATATCAGTGACAATACTGTTTAGTATTATTAGGGCGGCACTGCTCATCTACTAAAACAAGAACAATAGTCTTGGCGTTTGCGGATTACTCACCTATGAGTAAGAGTTTGTGCCACTCAAAGTCACATGACATAGCTTAGTCGTCAAACTAGCGTGGCCCGACCGACTTCCCTTTTTGCGCTCAGTTCATTCTCATCGCAAGCCATCAGCAAATTGCTTCCCGGACCGCATTCACTTACACCGTTATTCCGGTGTTTGATCCGAATGTAGCTACTGCTACCTGTACTAGAGATATATTACTCTCTACCTCATTTGCGGACTACTCATAGCTGCCAACATGTCTGACGGTAGGTCTCTTCCACCCCCTAACCGAAAACGCCGAGCTGACTGCCTCCGCAGCTGATTTCGAAGCTGTTCGCAAGCTCCAAGCTGAGCGGAATGCCGCTACAGCTGGGAAGAAAGGTTCTAGGACCTTTGATTCGTCTAGCCAGCGCACTGACAACTCCACCAAGGCCTCCCTGACCGAAACCTTTGATACCACCCTGTACGACCGCGAGGGTCCCGACAAATACGCAGGCTATGACACGTCCATCGCTGTTGATGGTGATGAAGAAATGGAAGATGCGGACGGCGGTCACCGTCTGGTTGGCCAGTATACCGCAACCAAAGATCAGATTGACGAGTTTGCCCATGGCAATGGCGTCGAGGAGGAGGATATCCTTACTGGACGCGAAAAGGCGGCCAGGATTGCGGACAGGGAAACAGACTATCAAAAGCGTCGATTCAATCGAGGCCCTTTGACGCCAACCAGGGCTGATCCCTTTGCGGCGAACACTCATGCCAATGTGGAGACAGATGGCCAGACATACCGTGAAATTATGGCTCTCCGTGAACTAGAGAAAGAAGAAGAGCGTGTCCAGAAGCTGATCGCAGAGAAACAGGCACGTGGCGAGGACGGTGTCACTGAACATGAGGCCACTCTGAAGTTAGAGGATAAGGAAAATGCCGAGGCTGGTTCGACAGTCTCTGTCGCCACGGGACGAAAGCGCAAGCAGCGGTGGGATGTATCTGGCGAACCCACAGAAGCTGTTTCTGAAGCTCTTCAACCTTCCGAGACGAAAGCAAAAAGATCGCGATGGGATCAAACACCCGCACCCGCTGTGCCTGGCACCACCGACGAGGCTCCCAAAAGGCGATCAAGGTGGGATCAAGCTCCAGCAATCGCAGCCGCGACACCAGTTGGCAATCAAGGACTCGCGACGCCAATGCATCCGTCTCAAGTAGGTGTGCCTTTGATTCCAACCAGTTTTGGAACTGATATTTCTGGTCGAAACGCCCCTCTCTCCGATGAGGAACTTGATATGATGCTTCCCTCAGAGGGCTACAAGATCCTTGAGCCCCCCCCGGGATACGCACCGATCCGAACACCTGCAAGAAAGCTCATGGCAACTCCAGCTCCTGTTCCCGCGGCTGGCGGCGTAGGAGGGTTTATGATGCAGGAGCCTGAGAGTGCCCGCGCATTGGGCAAGCAGCTGCCAACTGAAATCCCAGGTGTTGGCGATCTGCAGTTCTTCAAGCCCGAAGATATGGCATACTTTGGCAAATTGATGGAAGGGGGCGATGAGAGCACGATGTCGGTTGAGGAACTGAAAGAGAGGAAGATTATGAGGCTGCTGCTCAAGGTCAAGAACGGCACACCACCCATGAGAAAGACTGCTTTGCGTCAACTCACGGATAACGCGCGGCAATTCGGCGCTGGCCCTCTTTTCAACCAGATCCTTCCCCTGCTCATGGAGAAGTCGCTCGAGGATCAAGAACGCCACTTGTTGGTCAAGGTTATCGATCGTGTGCTCTACAAGCTAGATGATCTTGTTCGCCCATACGTCCACAAGATTCTTGTCGTCATCGAGCCCTTGCTCATCGACCAGGATTACTATGCTCGTGTTGAAGGTAGAGAAATCATCTCCAACTTGGCAAAGGCGGCTGGTCTTGCTACCATGATCAGCACCATGCGTCCCGATATCGACCACGTGGATGAATACGTCCGGAACACAACTGCCCGAGCGTTTGCTGTGGTTGCCTCTGCCCTTGGTATTCCAGCTCTACTTCCGTTCCTTCGTGCTGTGTGTCGCAGTAAGAAGTCCTGGCAAGCCCGGCATACCGGAGTCAAGATCGTCCAACAGATTCCCATTCTCATGGGTTGTGCCATTCTACCTCACCTGAAAGGTCTGGTTGACTGTATTGCGGACAATCTGAGCGATGAACAGGCCAAGGTCAGAACCGTCACTGCTCTTGCCGTTGCTGCTCTAGCTGAGGCTGCCAATCCTTACGGTATCGAGAGTTTCGATGAGATTCTTAACCCGCTCTGGACCGGAGCCAGAAAGCAGCGTGGCAAGGGCCTAGCTGCTTTCCTGAAAGCTGTGGGCTACATCATTCCTCTTATGGACGAAGAATATGCCAACTACTACACCAGTCAGATAATGGAGATTCTCCTACGTGAGTTTTCTTCTCCTGATGAAGAAATGAAGAAGGTTGTTCTCAAGGTAGTATCACAGTGCGCAAGCACTGACGGCGTGACGGCCAGTTATCTCAAGGAACACGTGTTGACCGACTTTTTCAAGAGTTTCTGGGTCAGGCGAATGGCGTTGGACAGAAGGAACTATCGTCAGGTTGTGGACACGACTGTCGATCTTGGACAGAAAGTCGGCGTGGGAGAAATTCTTGAACGTGTGGTCAATAACCTGAAGGATGAGAGCGAGCCTTACCGAAAGATGACCGTTGAGACTGTTGAGAAGCTCATTGCAGCCCTTGGGGCTGCCGATGTATCAGAGCGGCTTGAAGAAAGGCTGATTGACGGTGTCCTCTATGCGTTCCAGGAGCAAAGCATTGAGGATATTGTGATCCTCAACGGTTTCGGTACAGTCGTTAACGCACTCGGTACTCGCTGCAAGCCCTATCTCCCGCAGATTGTCAGCACCATCCTTTGGCGTCTGAACAACAAGTCCGCTACAGTACGCCAGCAAGCTGCCGACCTCATCTCCCGTATCGCAATGGTCATGAAGCAATGCGGAGAGGATGCGCTTATGGGTAAGCTTGGCATTGTGCTCTACGAATATCTGGGTGAGGAGTATCCTGAAGTTCTCGGTTCCATCCTCGGTGCTCTTCGGTCCATTGTCACAGTCGTGGGTATCAACCAGATGCAGCCACCCATTCGCGACCTTCTGCCCCGGTTGACTCCCATCCTTCGTAACCGTCATGAGAAGGTCCAAGAGAACACCATCGATCTGGTCGGTCGTATTGCTGATCGTGGGCCTGAATCCGTCAACGCTCGCGAGTGGATGCGTATCTGCTTTGAACTGCTTGACATGTTGAAAGCCCACAAGAAGGGTATCCGTCGTGCAGCGAATAACACTTTCGGTTTCATCGCCAAGGCTATTGGTCCCCAGGACGTCCTGGCGACGCTGCTTAACAATCTCCGTGTCCAGGAACGTCAGTCTCGTGTCTGTACTGCTGTCGCCATTGGTATTGTGGCTGAAACCTGTGCTCCGTTCACTGTCCTTCCGGCTCTGATGAACGAATACCGTGTTCCTGAGCTGAATGTCCAGAATGGTGTGCTGAAGGCCATGTCCTTTTTGTTCGAGTACATTGGCGAGATGGCTAAGGACTATGTCTATGCGGTTACTCCTCTGCTGGAGGATGCCCTCATCGACCGTGATCAAGTGCATCGGCAAACTGCTGCTAGTGTCGTCAAACACATTGCCCTTGGTGTGGTCGGTCTGGGATGTGAAGACGCCATGGTCCATCTACTCAACCTGGTCTTCCCTAACATTTTCGAAACTAGTCCTCACGTTATCGATCGTGTCATTGAAGCCATTGATGCCATCCGGATGGCTGTTGGCACTGGTGTGGTCATGAACTACGTCTGGGCTGGTCTCTTCCACCCAGCACGCAAGGTGCGCACGCCATACTGGCGACTTTACAACGACGCCTACGTTCAGAGCGCTGATTCAATGGTTCCATACTATCCTGAGTTGGAGGACGATGGCTTGGCGAGGCCAGAGCTCTCAATTGTAATCTAAATAAAAGCTAATCTGGCTTCTTTATGTATTCTGACCTCATTCCCTCGTCGATCCCGTTCTATATTTTGACATTCTGGGCCTGTCTTGTCGCGAATGGTGTTGATGGAGGAACTGGCGCGTATTGCTTCATCTACTTATACTGGAGGTTATAGCGAGCAAACCAATGATATTGTTAAGCCATTGTCTTCAGTCTACAGTCGTACCCTCATCCGGTAGAATCCGAGGAGAGTTCGCGCGACGGCTACTCTTCTAGGGACACTCTTTATTTTAAAGTAACGACAACCTGTAACAACTGATGCCAAGACCACACCTACTTCCCCTCCTAGCTAAATAGGTACCTTTGGCAACTGACCTGAGTAGTTAGCAAAGACTGGCGAGCGGCGAGTACCGCATCGGAATCCTCAGAAACTACTCCCAGCACATGACATCATCCGACAGCACACTAAGGCTTCGCAAATCTCCATCTAGTCTTCATATGTTTGTGTGGCGCATGTGTCACAATCTAATTATCCTCCCGCTCTGAGAGGTATCAGCGGACAGTTGGTACTACCGCGAAAATGATGAAATGGAGCAGAATTAGTCACAGGTAGATACCCTCTGCAAGCGATGGAGTCCCGCAAGAATGAGCTGGCTGAGGTATACACGCAGCTTACTCATTTCCATTCTACCCAGTATCTCCTTGCAACTCGCAAATCAGACGCTGCAGTGCTGGACCCTGGCTCCATTTCCTGGTATGTACCTTACTAAGTGCTAGCGAATAGCAGCAGTAGCAGCAATATGAGTTGCGGAGACTACCTGGGGTGGGAATTCCGGGACGCGTGTATGTTTTATTTTTGGACGGGGCGCGGTTACATCAGAGGCTTAGATAGATATCTCCTTTGACAAGAGGCCCTGACAATGTCGTATTGCGGACATTGGGTTCTATTAATTCTACAATCAGCGATCTCAATCCAGATTGTATCATTGGATTATTTTCGTGGCTCTATTCAACGGTATCTCCACTTTTGAAAGCCATGGCGTGCCTGGCCTCCACTGTTTGATTATGATTATGATTACTCATTGCCACTGAGAGTGTTGCACTTGTTTGATGATGCTCATATGTGTGATTGTATTCGTGGTGAGACAGGCTATATACATAAAACAGTACAGGGTTCCACACTTCAATCTTGAGACACACACGCTCATGTATTTCCAGGATGTGTATATTAGGCAATAGGTGTAGGTAGTAGTGGTATAGCAAGTAGGTAGCGACCGTAAATGACACCAGATGATGTTCATGTTGTAACAAACTCCACACAAGATGACTGCAGACATTCGAAAAATATGAAAGCCACTGCCTGCGTTCCGTTTTTAAATGCTCCGCCCAATTGCAACGGGTATCAGCCCAAGTCTTTCCTCCACCATCAATGTCCCCTCAGTGGAGGGACAGTCGACATGTCAACGCAGAACAACTGGAGCGGGAATATAATAAGGTGAAAAGATATGAAACGAATCGAACAAGGACCAATGCCTCTAGATGGGAAAAAAGGAAGAAGAAAACGAAGGCCTGCTGCGATAATTTCCCGGACGCAGTTGCACGCCACGGAAACGCAGTAAACCCCTCATAATACGAGGGTCAAAAGAAAGGGTGGAGACAAAAAAAAATAAAATAAATAAATAAATGAATAAAAATAAAAAAAAAAAGGAACGAGTGATCTAACGAGAGAATAGAACGGAAATAAAAACAAAATGAGCATCAACCAGGAAAACAACCGGTACCTCTATGATCATGACGTGGGAATATAGTGGTCATCAAATGTGAAAAATCCCAGAGTCCCTGTACCGTGTCCTGCCCATCCATGATTTAACACGAAAATAAGAAAAGGGGGTATCAATTCTCTGGCCTAGCAGAGATCAGAAGGGAAAATGTAAAAAGGAAAAGGAAGAAACGAAACAAGTAAGAAAAGCAGCGAGGGATGAATTTGTTGTACAAGGGACCAGAGCCCATCAAATTGGTGGGAAAGTGGTTTGGACGTCGCACAGCGCGATAACCCAAACACTCAATGATTCTGGTATCCGTCAAAAGGTACAGAAAAAGAAAAAGGTACCGGTCTTCTGGTGCAGAGTAGAGAACGGGCTTTCTAATCGTCCTCACCACCAGATACGTTTTCTTTTTCGCCCTTGTGGACCTTCTTGTGTCGACGGAGATTCGAGACAACAGAAAAGTGCCTTCCGCAACCTTCAACGTCACATGCAAACGCTAGTTCCGAAGTCAGTACCGAGGGCTTCAACGAGAAATCTCACAAAGTACTTACGTTTCTCCCCAGTGTGACTGTACATGTGCGTTTGCAGGGACGACGGGCGCGTGAATCGCTTATCGCACACCTTGCACTTGTGCTTCTTCTGTGTGTTGGACGGCATCTTCGAGCTGAATTGGCTCATCATGGACTGTGGGCCGGGAGGAGCACTCCCAGACAAGAGGTTCGACGGCCGAGGTAGTGTTCGCGACAGGTGTCCATTCTCATACGACTCTGATGTTGTGGAACTGTAATCCGTGACAGACGACTCAACTGAAGCAACAGATGCACTGTAGTAGGGGTAATTTCCCCCCGAGGAGATAGATGAACCGGACGAATGGGCCGCAGGAAATCCGTACGAGTCCCCAGACCCCCGGGCACGAGGACCATAGATGTTGCGAGGTGTCAAATCCTGGCTGAGCGCCACCATTCCACGACTGGCATCAAGAGCATCACCAAATGTAGGGCCTGACGGAGGCTGTGAATGATTACCACGATGATCGCTGGAATGGAAGGAATTTGTTAGCGGCTAGTGTTTTTATGACCTGTCGAAGAAAGAAGTCGCAAGCTTACACATGTGAAACACGGCGACTGTCCGGGTGTGGGTGAGCGAGAGGGGGAGCATAGCTGATCGGCGCATAAGTCGCAGGAGTGAAACTGCTCATCGACGAGGCTGTGGTGTAGGTAGGAGCTTGTTCGAAACTTGTGCGAGGCATATCGTGCTGCAGACCTATCACCTCCGCCCCGGAGTAGCCCGTGGGCGCTGTGGAGTAGTTGCCGCTTGGGACCATCGAGGGTGCAGAGACAGGAACGCTCGAGTATGGCATGGACAAGGTAGGTCTGCTCACTTCCTCTGGCTTCGTGTGATTGATCCCCATGGAAGTTGCGTACACTGGGGGAGTGGAGTGGGAAGACGTGTGTGCAGAAGCCCAAGGGTCAGTGAATTGTGGTGCGTGATGTGGTACATTATGAGAGTAGACACTGTCGAAACTCATCCCGCCATACTGGCGGTTCTGGTTCTCAATGACCATCGTCATGGAGGCTAGCTGTATGTGTTCCTATGTTATAACCAAAGGTGTCGCAGAGTGACAAAAGTGAGGAAACAGTAGACAAGTCGGTAGGTCCGCGGTTCAAGCGTGTTGAGGAACTGTGTGTGGTAGAGAGGAAGGATGAGGAAGAGAGCTGGAGGACGATCGACTGAGCGCGGACTATGCTCTGGCGCAAGATAGGCAGTTGAATGGGGGGAGGATGCGCAGGTGTCGGGAGATTTGCTTCTGCACTCGAAGGCAGAACGATGACCAGAAGGGGGATAATCTGCGTTTGTGCCCAGGTGCGACAGGAAGAAAATTGAGAAGGAAGATGGAATATTAGGCCCTTGAACCTGACAGATAGGAAGAAGGAAAGACAGTCTGGGGAAGGACCCGAAGGGGATCGGCGAAGCTTATGAACAAACACAGAATCTCAGCACGAGTAGTGATGGACCGCAGGGACAAAGGCAAGCCCTGGCGTTGCCGTGTTGGTGCTGGTGCTAGTGCCACTGACGACGTCCCGTCGGAGACGGTTGCAGATCGTTACTTTGGGCTGCTTAGGCTACGAAACGGCGCCAGTGTTAACAAAATAAAATAAATAATAATCCTGAGTAAAGTAAATTACAGAGTACCAAAAATGAATCTACTAATTGCTAAGTGGGAAATGCTGATTCTCCAAATGGGAACCAGTTCCTTGGGTGACCCTCAAGGTTTCGATGGGTCCTATTTTCCCTTTTCCCTTTTTCCCTTTTCTTTTTATTTTGTATCAATTTTTTATTTTTTATTTTTTTTTTTACTTTTGTTTCCCCTCTTCTTTTTATTTTATTTTATTTTATTTTAATTTTATTTCTTTAAGATTAAATAGTTCAATCTTGATTCCCCTAACCCTTTCGATCACTATGTGCAAGTTAGAGCTAGCAAAGTAAAATCCCCTTTTTATGATAAGATTAAACACTTATTATCGTCTTTAATTTTAGATTAGCTTTCCAAATGAGACTGCTTCTTTTTCTTCTTTCAGCATGAAGGCAATGACACAAGATTCGAACAATGAGACAAGGTTCAATACCATACCACTTTTCAAAACAGAGAAAATAGGATTGTAAATAAGCAAAATGGTACCTAGGAAGGGGTGAGGGAATAGCAAAAAAGGAGACGCCTGAAACTCCGTGATCGGAACCAAGTATGTGCATACAGCTCGCAGATTGGACTGTTCAAAAATCACACGCTAAAAATATCATTTCTAAGCAGATAAATTGGAGATGAGTGAGTCCCAACTCCCAGGTCTACAGGCTGGGACGGGAAGACCAAAAGAAAAGAAAGGGGAGGGAAAGATGTGGGCTTCCACCAAAACAGAGAGAACACAGAAAATAGGTAGCACCTGGGTTTGATTGGGATTACTGAGTAGTTACGGAGTAGGAAGCTGAACTTCCTAGGGCTTTCTCAGCTTCATTTTGCGACAGTTTCCGACCTTCAATTTGTCAGGGTAGGTAGTAGCCACTGGCCGGTACACCTGCAACCAGTAACTAGTGAGAGTACTTTTGGAGTCAAGTGCACATACTCCATAAAGGTACATGGAGTCTAGTCGCACTACTCCGGGATGGGAATCATCTTAAAGGGGGCCGTGGCCTTCAAGCCTACTGAGGAAGGTAAGTAGGATGCACTAAGCCAGTTCTGTTTTGGCTGGTAATGTAAAGGGGGGCCGCGGCGCACCACTCTGTGCCGTGTCTGTGGGAATGGACAACCAGGAAAAAGAAAAAATGAAGAGGAAAAGGAAATGCAAGATGGCAGGCAACGCCAAGACTTAAGCTTTGATGCAGCGACGAAGGTTCGCCTTGAGTCTTTAAGGGTGTTTCAAGGTGGCGGGGAAATGGCAGATCACAGAGATACGTCAAAGGGTATATCCGTTCCGTGGGGTCAGTCAGCAGCAATTGCTCACCAAGAGACGACGGGTCCAATGGACTCCACTCACTCTTCTGATTCCGCATTCTGCAATAATACAGTAGTAATAATGCCCACTGATTAGCTGACGTGTACCAAAAAAGGAGGGAATAAATATGGTGAGTATTTCTGAAGATAGGAGTAACATTCTCAATCAGGGAAAAGGTAGGGAAACTATCCATATATCCATGGAGCAATATCTACTATCCCATAGACCTCGTTCATTTTGATTAGTTCGTCAATAGTACTCGGTAACACAATTAAGGAAATAATAAGCCTCACTAATGTAGAGCATCCAATAGTCGATCAAGCAACTTTGCGAAACGGCAGATTGCAGCGCAGCACTCACAGTGACAAGGTGTGGTGCTTGAGCAACAGAGTCAAAAGTGAGGGTCCCTAAGCAGATCATTGGTTTTTCAACAATGCCAAATGATGATGGTTGATGATTTGGCCCTATTCTTGAGAGGTAGAGCTGCACCTCTAGCACCTTACAGCAGTGTGGCTGCAGGGCCACCGCTCCACTGTGACAATTATCGGCGGAATACAGGTCACTATCTAGGTACGCTCGAGGTCACAAGAAACGTGAATTTGTTTTGTCCTGCGTATTCTGATGTTGCCTCTTATAATACCCTAGGAGAGGAACGTAGATTAAGGAAGGTGGGTGATAGTGAGGTTGCTCGGCTCCATCCTGGTTAGTGCACTACATCAATATCGTGTACGGAATTTTGCCTCAGACAATGCCATACCAACCTAGCAACTCATCTGCTCAATTTGGTGAGAATATCAGAATGGTCAATGGCGGGTGATTATGATCAATGAACTCCGTACCGAATCCTCCGAAGTATCTGAAGAAACCGAAAGAATTATACATTGACACTGTAGGTATCTGTCTGACCATTATTATCTGCCCTTCACGGTCTTGGCTGCTCTGGTCTCTAAACGGATCCTATGGAGGTCGCCAATCATCACTTGGGGGAATCCCAACTCCCAAGCAGCTACCTCGGTAGTACTGAGTACTATATGTGCCGGGAGGCTGAATGATTGGATGCAGCGATTGCGTTGTTGTAGCCTCAGTATTGTAAGGAGGGGCTCATGAGCTCGGGGGATTATTAGTGAGATTGGTGAATGCAATATGACAACATAGGATTGAATAGTACTCCGTAGTATATGCTTAGATTGGGAACAGCATCATAGTCATCAATGAAAACAACAAGCACCACCAATAGTCGTTTTCTCAGGTTCCAAGGATTCGGAGGCCATCCTCCCGGATTACAGTATGCAAAGAATAGCATCGCATGTGCCGTCGTCATCACAAACCTCGACTGTCCCCGCAACTCATGTCATCATCGCCATGATTGGGAGCAACAGCAGCATCATCCCGCAATCGCAAGCGTTGGTAGTGACTACTTAGAACAACGTCACCTTTCAATGGCCAACAACTCCGAAGTACAGGAGAAACTATCACATAACCGCCTCGCCTAGCATGAGTTGTGATGCGGCAGGCAGGGAAGAAACAGAATGATTAATCCCCCCAATTTCCCGTCGGACATGCTCCGGAAAAGTGCGCTGTACTTTATGTGGAGGAAACCAGTATCCGGCTCGCCACTAAGATCCAGTACACCACAACAACCTTGCAAGATCGCATTTAACTTCGGTTCTTGAGATGTTCAGATGACCACATTGTTTATGCAAGGATTAGATGAAAGATGGGCCCTATACGCGTGATAGAAGGGACCTAATTAATTAAACTGGAAAGGCTCACGGTCATCCTACCTGCGAAGAACTGTATGACAGGGAGCCTTGCCTGTCTTCTGCCTCCATACCAATTTCATTTGTTGTCCGACTGTTTTCAATTTCAGTCATACCCTTACTGGATGATTTTTCTCTGTGCTGCAGCGCCAGTGTGCCGAACCCACCATCGACTCAGATCGCAGCCAACTTCCAAGGATCCCATGGTGTGTCGAGTTGGTCCTCGGTTCTGTTTGGCTGCTGGAACGGTGACACGGAACAGCCACCAAGCCACCGAGCAAGCCATCAACTCTGTTTCCCGTTTTCCCGCCCATTTCCACTGCGCTTGGCTCACAAAATGTTTCGGGGATACAGGAAGGATGAATCAGTAGTCTCCAGATAGATAATTTCCCTGCCGACTATTTTTTTTTTTTTTCCTACGTTACCCTCCCTTTTCCTGGTGCAGGAGCCTTTCTTGCGACCATTTCGGTTACCCTGTCAGAACATCCTCAGGCGTATCGACGTCAGAGCGCGGCAGAGAATGGGGAATGATGTGTACTATTTTGTGCTAATTTCCGGGCTATACCACGTTCGTACTTGGAGTCGGTATATTCCGCTACTCGTCCCTCCCCATCAAAGCCAGTCTGATCCGCACTGGGAGAAGGGCAGAAATTCTCCCCTGTGCTTGAAACCTCCATTATTATTATGGAGCACTCCGTAGTCTACACTCCGAGTGGTAGATAGCCATAATGGATCATGAAGATTTCAAGACCAATACTAGATGGTGCTTAAGAACTCAGCCTGCAGAGTGAGTCCTTGACAACGCGACGTCAGGATAACCTACTTCGTTCCAGTTTGTGTTCATCTACAGGAAGTACCGTAGATCAAGATCTTAGAGATAATCATCTACCAAACATCCGATATCTTTATCTACACCCGCCATAGCTATCGACGATCAGGCGTACAAGAAGCGTTTATCTCACGATCATCACCAAACAAGCCATGTCGAAGTGGATTCCCGGGGAGGAGATTGACAAACACCAGTTGTGCACCTCTGCAGCCATGCTGTAGGAGGAACAAAGAGGCGTCATTTACACTTTTCCTGGTTAGTGAAGAGTGAAATGATTTGCCCGAATTGACCTCGAGGTCATGAGCTAAACCACCGACCGTGGACCCGCCTGATGAGCGCTGTAAGCCATGATAGGTGGATACTGTACAAGTCATCAGTGCAGATGGAGGCCCTAGCTCAACTTAAAACTCAGCAGGCATAGCAAGCTTCAATCGGATGTCTTGAAAAAAAAAAAGGGAAACCTGCAAAAAGGCGTCATCTAGTACATAAGATGGAAAATTTGCCCCTGTCGCTCAGCGTGCCGGGGTTACATGGTTGATTTCTCAAGACCCAATCAGTGTATTGGAAGAATTCTACAATCCAGGCATGATGCCTCTTTACCCACAAATGCAAATCAAGTAAAGACCCAAAATCATGGCCTTGACTGTCAGCGTACTGACATACTGAATAAAGAGGTAATTAAGTGCTTTGTTCTCCGTGGATTGGCCACCTCAAAAACGTGGGTCATGAACCCACACTCCTGGCACGAGCCTGGCCATGTGAGAAGGGAAAAGAAGAAGGGAAACCTTCCTTCAGTTCCCCATCCATGGATCAGACCCATCTGGGTCGACCCATGCTTGAGAATTGAGACCTGGTACCTCGTACCTGGTAATTAACCGTAGCCAACTATCCGTGCTCCATATTCCCTAGAAGGATACAAAATCGCGAATTTTCTCATTTAACCTAAGGATTCGGAAGTAAATGGGTCAAAACTTACGAGTCAAGTCTTTTTAAGAAGCAGAGCAAAACTTGGGTGACTGTGGAGTCAGATTCAGGGACCATCCTGTCGTCCATTCCAGTTCTTCAGCCGTTTTGGGAAAATGGGAAGAATTCTGGACTGACATTATTGATCCACATTGAAAGACTAGACGGCCTCCTGCTCCTAAATTCCCTAATAACGTGTATCCATTTTGAGCTATGAGGCGTAGGGAAACAGAACGCATACTCGCATGTCGCAATCACATCGCCACAGTCACCGAACCCCTGTTACGGCTCACTTGGTCGATCCACTCAATAGTTGGAGATATGCGACGCCTGTACTCCGTAGATAGTCCATAAGAACTGTCCCCGAGTTCGGGGTCAGAAACTAGGGTATGTGATGAACAATGAATACGGCAGGAAAGGCGCGTGTCCCAAATGATTAGTGCGCCAACACGAATCGTTACTTAGAGAGATTTAATCTGTAGAATACATACGTAGAAGGGTTGTTAGTTCTGATGTTCTCTGATCCAATGTCTGTGTTTCTATATGTAGAACAGCATCTAGATTGCAAGGTCATCCTATAGAATCAGGGAGGCAAGTAGCATATTGGAGCAGAGTTTTGTCGAATATCCATGTTCCATAATCATGGTACAGAGTGCTCTAAGAGAAGTCATATTGACTGGTCTGTCTACTTCGAAGTGGTCGTCAAAAAATGACTGGCTCCACCATCCCACACAACAAGGCTAAGAAAGTACGAACCTGAAGTTGATGGATTCAAGACGCCAACCAGTTCCTCACCGCTTCTCGCACAGAGCTTGTGGGGTGGGAAGTGAACTTAATTTATGAGACTCCCGCACCTGTCCCACATGAAAGGATTAAATCTAAGCCTATTCCAGTAGGTCGTAGACTACCCTTCCAGGAAGGTTGTGGGGCAGACACGGCACATCATCTCCAAAACCGCGTAATACCTGCAAGGGTTTCCAACCAATCAGAAACATGAGGCCGTACCAACAGCCTTGACTCTAATCCCAAAATTGATTTCAGGTTCCCAATCAGGCAGTACAGTAGGAATATGATGTGTCAAAACGAACAAACTCGTATCAAACCGTCCCTTTTCTCACTGGCCTGCTTTCCTAATTCATGAAGTATTTAGTATTTGGTTCAGGGGTCCCTGTCAGAGACTCCAGAGTCTCAGAACCGAACTTTGTGGCTTGCTGCTACAGCAAACCGGGTCACCCAACGAAGCTATTGCTGACTCTGGGGTTCAATGCCTGCCACTTAAATCAATAATATCTCAGCTAATTCATTTCAATTAGCTGTGCTGAATGCTGAAGAGCCGGGATCGATTCGTGAGGCTCGAGCTTAGAGGCCAGGAGTCAGCCACTTTCTGCAGTATGATATTGTTGCAACTACGGATGACTTCCGTAAACCCCAATAATAGCCCTATCCTGAAGCCTAATAACCATAGTGAACAAGGAGTCTACCGAAGGCTGCATGCAAACATTTAGTATGGTTACACTCTTGAAGCAGACAGAGCTTTTCAGGATCCCTAGATATTAAGCCACTGAGAGGGGTATTCGACACATTTGGTCCCACTGTCAGTTTTACTGCACTGGCCAGCTACAGCCTACCCTGTTAAGGGATCTGGCAATAATCATTTCATCCGTCGAGGAATGATCTATCATGCACTATTGGAATTGTCTATGAAAGGGCCACTGAACTAAGGACTAGAGCGTAACATCTTCACCTCATATCCAGGATCGTTACGAAGACTCGGATACTTGAAGGGTCAATCTGATGATTTAATTTGTATCCTTGGTGTGGTGAAATTTCAATATGATTTTGATAAGGTGCATTTGCCGATCGGCTGTAGCTAATAGGGGCGAACTGGAGGTCGCCGAAAGGATTAGACTCTTCAGGCAAATCAGATAATCATCTCCATATCAAGCGACCTCAAGCAACGGATTTGCCTATCCTTCATGGACGTTTGAAGCCTTAAAGTTCTATCTACCAGTCAGTGTCAGTTGCACGAGGGACAAATCCATGTTTTCCAACCGGCAGATCGTCATGATTGACAATGCCTCGCAGCTGACAGGGCGTTATGGACGCCAGTCTGGATTGCAGACCTCTCAGACTCACAGCATCAAGTGGACTTTTGATATGCTAAAGGCCTTGAAGAGTCCACGACAGATTCCAAAGTCCAAACTCTCGGGACCCTAAGCAGCCGGGTGCAAAATCCCGCATCCAAATCTTCAGAGTTCTCACAGAAGCCCGAACGGGAAACAGTTTCTAAATGATCCCCGAAGATGTGATGGGGCCAGTGCCAAGGTAGCTAGAACTGATGGAAGATGACTGTGCGTTCTATCTGGTGTTCTTTTGCAGTTTTGGGCGTAGTGTACCATTATTCAGGTCAGGGAACTACACACAAAGGAGCGATTGTGGTTCATCCCGCCTGAGCCAGAATACTGCTAACCACAAGTAGAAAGAGCTTATTCCTGAATTGAGTGGGCAAAGGTAAACCTTCCCTGATACACAAAAGGACCTTGCGGACGCAGGGCAGGAGATAGGTTGAAGGCAAAAGTGTTTTTATACTCTGTGTGATGAACTATTGATTTTGATAACTAGTAAAGCAAATGATGTACCTTGGCAAAAATAAGAGCATGAAGAATCAATTAATCTGCAGATTAATCAAAAGCTAATAGGCTACGCAGTAGTAGTCGGAACCAACCTGCCTGAACCATGAAGATCACCACACATGGTTTAGCGTTGGTCTAAGATAAAGACAGTGCTAGCAGGTATTAGAAACCCCACTCTCAAAATTCAAATTTACAAATTGCAAATATCTTATTTTTATTTTGTGATTTGGTTTTCCCTGACGTTAGGCAGGGGTGGCATGCAGCCACTGCAGCCAAGCTCCCCCAGAGACGGCAGATAGTCGATAGCCGAGCTTGGCATTTAAATTACAAGCCAATGAGATTCAGAGCTCCACAGGAGCTGACGCGTGCACATCTTGGTGCTTTCCTTATTTTGGCATGCCAGCTCAATTGGGAATGAGGACCTGAATACCTTACCTTACCTTTAGCTTATGAGATGTCAGCATGGAGCTCGTATGTGTTGTTTCCTGATTGCTAAGTACTGTACGGCTAGAGACGGATTCGTTTCTCTTCCAAGTATCGTTGAAATACCTTGTAGAGTGTCAATATGGATTCACTTCGAAAAAGTTGCTAAATCCTGAAGAAGTAGCGAGCTAAATAGTGGAGAGAGATTCAACTGCAGAATGTTTTGATCACAGTGCATCAAATCCAAATCTCGGCCACCATTTGTTGGATTAGAACCCCGCAAAGCCCGTTTGCCTTACCTAAAACCCTGCGTGCGATCCTGGCTGACCCCACTTTCACTACTACTTTGAGGATATTGCGCCTAGCTGCATTCTGAAACACGCCGGCTGATTTCTTGGCCTGTCGCGACTTGAGGTTGAGAATGACTTAGGACGGAAGAGGCTAAGCCAGATGGATACAGGCTTACATCCAAAGCTTTAGCTTAGAACTTCAGACGGGCTCTAGTTTGGCATCAATTTCGGTCTCGTCTTCGGCCCACTGGGCACCAACAGAACTGGTCGATTTTGAGTTCAGTCTTGTGGCCTTCCAAAATGGGGATTACTGTTGCAGTTAGCATTGCGAGGTGGCCAATACTCGTGAACTAGTGAGAGAGGGAAAGCGATTACCCGTCGCCATGTCTAGTTAGCCATAGCTGTCATGGGGTTCCCTTCTGATGGAAGCTTGGGAACTGTATTCTCAACCAAAACTGGGTTTGAAATAGACTGATTCATAATAATTAAGATGCAACCGAGTCAACCCTCGCGAGCATGACCTCGTATGCATTGTATTCGACCAGCTCGGCATTCCTAATTACGACAGCCGTTGAGTCGCGTAGGATGAGCATCCCTGTATTCCTGTTGCAGGCTACTGACTATCCCCAACAACTAGTTACTCCATAATCATACCGTGACTCAACACGAGAGGTGCTATATTGAGACAACTCCTGAACTAGAAACAAGCTTCTCAGAACACTCCTCGGTAGTAGTTTGGCCAAGAGTGAGAGTTGTACTAATCACTTGTCCCAGTGTGCAGAAATGCGAGACAGCAGACTTCCTTGGCATATGTCATTGGCTGGACATTTGGGAGGAGATTTTTTTGGACGACTGCCATGCTCTGGCATTATTGAGCATGTGCTACAGCGTACTGCTGTCCAATGACCCAATAGCCGATTTTATGCGAAGGCTATGAAAGGAGGTCCTTAGTGCCGTAAGAATTGCACAGTCGAAGAGATTTCCAAGGTTACTTGTTTACTCCGTGTACGGAGTATGACTGCAACCTCACATAAACCCGAGACCATGGGTCAAAAGCTTGTGATACTTTTTACTAAAGGCAACAATAACCTCTCTTCATACGAACTCATCGGAATTAAATTCCTTGCTAGTTGTCGTACCCTTGAATGCTAAAGGAGGAACACGAGAGGAGAGGGAGCCATAGATCGTAGACCGGACAATTCTCCATAACAAGTTAACCACCGACGTAGGGTGGGTACTTGGTATTTATTATGCTACACGTAGGTCCTACCATGATACCTATCTTGCTAGGAGTCTAGGACTGCGCTTACAGTTGAACGTAAGTTCCGGAATAAGTAATAGGTATGCATGTAGGTAGGTAGGTATGTATGTATGTATGTATGGATGTCCGTGTTATTATCCCACTGCAGGCTTTCACGTAGGTACAATGCATGCTGCTTTGCGGAGTACATATAGAGAAGAATGAGACTTGGCCACTCAAATCCGTCTTTGTAAAGAGAGAGTACGTACACTCTTTCGGCGATAATGTCCAATGGACCGTACGTGAGAGATAGCAACAAGGAATACTCAACGCAGGCGATGTATGGTCCCATGCTGAGGTCTAAGTAGATACTCCGACTCTCACAGCAGTATTGCCCCTGTTTCATTCTTAGGGAGCAGTTTTCCTGGCCCAAAATGGCGAGTCAGGACCAGTGAACATCAGAATCAGGGTCAACAGATTGATTCGTGCTTTGCAAGAGCTACGGAGTGCGTAGTACGTACTCCATACTCCATAGGTACCTTATCCAACTGTCTCAACTCCCAAGGGTCCTTCCTCCAACCTCAAAAAGGAGGAAAAGAAAAAAGCCACAAGTAAAAACTTCCCGCATCAGGCCCTCGACGCTCGAGCCTCATCACCTCTTTAAGGAATGATTGCCCAACTTGTTCCCTAACATCCTTCTTGGCCTGCTCAATCTGGCTTGAGAGGCGGGTGGGAGGCCCATATGTAACTCATGCCCAATCATCAATGCGAGAAAATATCTCTAACTGCAATGACGACTGGAATGCCCATGGGCCTGAGCCAATCAGGGACAATATCTCAAAAGCAGTTCAAATCAGGGACGAGTGCCAAGACCGCATAGCCCGCACATGACAAGAGCGGTGGGGAATGGCTTACGCGGCACATCCTCTGACTCCTGCATTGTGATATGCTTGGCATCGGGTGCAGTGGCAAAGAGGGGTTGACCAGTTGGCGGAGGTATTCATGGTGGATGGGACGCCGTGTAGGTATTTGAATATCGGTGTGTTTGGGGTTTAGGAGGTGTGGATTACTCCATTTTACAAAATTGACTCTTAGTGACGCTGTTGGTCATTGAGAGTGAGGAGATGGGGTGGTACTATACTCCGTAGTCTGTACCCTGTCCTCTGTAGGCGAGTATGACTATGGAGTATAGATTGCGTTGCAGCATGAGGTTGTGGCTATTCATGTTGAAACGGATTGTACACATGCCTACTGTGCTTAGAGGCCTCTCGAATGACCTGCAGATCCGGTGCTGGCTATAGAGGAGTGGATGGATGAAAGATAGTGATCAGCCATTGAAAAAGGCAACGGAACTTGTGTCCTAGACTTTGACATGCGCTGGGTCGATGATATTCTGTGCACTAAAACAATGTCCCATGGTATAGAATACTATGTTCATCTGGTGCGAGGTCCTGTAGGGATCTGCGTATCGGCAAAAGGAAAGAAAGGCAATACATCTCATCCTTGGGGCGAAGCGATTCAATGCAGCGGACCACCCCTCGAAAGACAAATCAAACATTGCAAAACTCGCACCAGTAGGTTGTTCTATATACAACGTGGACAGGACAGGATGTCATTCAGACAGCTTCAACGAAAAATTAGCAAATCGTTCCTCGTGGTAGTAATTAGATTGATGGGTTCTATTGATCAGAGTGATCGGTCTCGCAAATATACAGCTAGCTCGATCACTCGAAAATGGATGCTCCAACGAGCCACAAAGCCGAGAACTCCGAGAAATGGCAGACAATGATATGCACACGAAACATATAGATGGGGATGTGATAACCAACCGACCGTCGACTGCACCAGGCGGCCTACGGGTGCATCCGCACGACTAAATATGGAATTAGACGAGCAGAGCCTTAATGAATACGGTCCAGCTTGGCCCGGTTCATAGCAATCTGATCGTCGACAAAATCGCTCTGTAGCAATGTCAGTAAGTCTCCAGGCATTAGAGAAGCAAACAGGAACACTCACCTTGCCCATGATCCGCTCTAAGTGTCTGTTTTGCTCGTCAAGTTCGCGGCCTGTGGCACGAGCAAGTCCATTCAGGCGACTGGCAGCACCGGACAGAAGATCCAAATTCTGCTCGATCTCATCCTCCATAGCCTCATCCTCACTGTCCGCCTCGAATTGATACTTGGCACGCTCCGTGACATTCGCCCTGCTCTTGCCATGTGGTTTACCCGCTTCCCTCTCAATCTCCCTGAACGTGCGCTCCATTCGTTGGTTGGTCTGATATGCCTCATTGCGTGTGCCTTCCCGAGTTGCCCGTTCAGCACGATGGGTCTCAATGATCTTCTCGTCCCGCTCCCGTCGTCTTCTGGAGCTAGTGAATGGGTTTGACACGTGCACCGCGAACATGCTCTTATTGAGAGTTTTCAGCTCCTTTGCTTTCTCTTCAGCAAGTCGGCCCTCGATAGTCGCAACATCCAACGCTTTCTCGGTGTCATGAATTCTTTCACCTTGGGCGCCAAGGCGGGCGAGCGTTTCACGGCCGGTTTCCTCAGCCTGTGCGGCGACGCGCAGAGCATTGCGAGTGGATGCGACATCGCCCTGCTTGACGAATCGCATCTCCTGCTTGATGTTCTGAATTTCCTCCTCTTCCTCTTCTTCCGCAGTGAGCTGTCTCTCCTGATACGTGGAAGAGTTGTACTCATTGCTTCCACCGCCATAAGCATTGTTCGGTTCTGAGTACGGGGGTGGAGGACCATTCTGTTGCTGCTGTTGTACCCGGTCCCTGGCTCCTCCAAAAAGTGCGTCTTTGTCTGCTGCAGCAGGGTCATTCGGATCGGTGCTGCCTAATCCTCCATATCCACCAGGGCCGTATCGGGAGGTCGATGCGCCACCAGCATTACCGAATCGATCAGCACCGTATCCACCTTGGTGGCCATACTGGTTGGGAGCATAGCCCTGAATCTTGTTATCGCCTGGGATGCCTCCAGGTGCAGGGGTGCCGATGGGAGAGCGTCCTTTCATCGAGCCTGGTCCAGCAGGCTGTTCGGAGGGAGGAAGAGGAGCTACTCCAGCGTTCATCTTGGCTCTGGTATACGGGTCAATTGGTGCGGGCTTCGCATATGGGTTCGCAGGAGGAGCTGGGCTCTTGCTCTTGGACCGAGAACCAAAGAGGGCCCGGCGGTTGGACGAGTCATCGTCGTCGCCGGACTTCTTGAACAAGCCCATTGCGGATTGCCAGAGAGGTGCAGGAATGAAAGGGGTATCAGAGGAAATGCCAAACAGGACAGATAAAGCAAAAAAGACAATGGGAGTGTTCACAACAGTCTAAATAAGAAGGGGTAGAGAGTGAAGGCTGAGAAGATGTTAAATGTAGTTGACACGTTCAGGGGAGTTTCAGGCAAATAATCTAAATTGAGGGGGAGGAGTCGAGACCCAACGCTGTAATACAAATACTGTAATACATAAATATGCTGGGGTATGCTCCTCTAAACTATTCGGTAACAGTGTATGAGACACGTATTGTGGCGCAGAGAGGCGGTGATCGGCGCTAATCCAATCATGGTTAGCTGGGATGGCTGAGTCAAATTCGACGCTGCAGTAATCTGCTACAACTGTACTCCAGTTCTCTCTGCCTATTAACTTATCTAATTTGCTGAGAAACCACCACGTCTGGGAGGCTCCACAGCAACCATGGCGCCGTATCCTGGGTCTGATGCTGACTATATCAAGGACAAGGCGCGGAGGGACTTGTTGACCCTCCTTGAAGGCGTGAGTGAGGCTCCTTCCTGGTCGTCCCCTTCTCAACAGCATCGATGTTACCGGAAGCCGAGCTTGAGCTAAATCAGAACTACACGGGCAGGTGCGTGGTAAGAAGAATCTTGTCATCAGCCAAAACCTGGCAGGCCCAGTTGGGATCTTCGTCAAATTCTCCCAACTCCAGGAGTACGGCGTAGATCGGGTCTTTCTCCTCGAGAATGCCAACATTGACTCATCCCAACGCAATGTCGTCTTCCTAATCCATGCCGAGAAGATACGCCAGGTGCAAACAGCAGCAGGTATGTCATCTCGGCTCTATTTCTTGTAAACCATTGCCTGCATTATCTGTCTGGCCTCCTTTTGGGGACAGGACACATGGGACATCAGTAGATTACGCAGAATCATCCACACTCTACGTAGTCAGTCAAGTTCCCTATATCAAAACAATCCATGTCCTCATCAAGAGGACTACTACTGGAGCTCATCCCTAAGGCATTCTTTCTCTGAAATGTCCGATCGAATGCCATCAGAATGAGCTGACATTTCTCTATAGAGCAAATCAAGCGTTTACAGCAGAACGGCAATGTTGAGCATGAATTTTCCATATTTTGGGTACCAAGACGAACATTTGTAAGCAATAAGGTCCTGGAAGATGCAGGAATCATTGGCGATGTGAACATCGCCGAGTTTCCCCTGTATTTTGTACCTCTCGAGCAAGATGTCCTTTCTCTGGAATTGGACGACTGCTTCGGTGACCTCTACTTGGTAAGAACCAGGAAACTGTCTCACTGCAAGCAATTTGCTTATCATCATGCAGCATAAAGATCCAGGTTGTATCTTCCTCGCCGCGAAGGCTCTCATGGATATTCAGCAAAGACAGGGTTATTTTCCTCGAATCATTGGGAAGGGAGATCACGCGCGTCGACTCGCAGACCTTCTGTTGCGGATGAGAAAGGAACTCGATGCTGAAGAGAGCTCCGGTTTGGCGGACCCTTCTGCAAGAGGACTTCTGCCCAGCGCGAATACCGAAAGTCTGATCATTATTGACCGGGAGGTGGATTTTGGCACTCCCCTGCTCACACAGCTCACGTACGAGGGCTTAATTGATGAGTTTGTCGGGATCAAGAATAACCAGGCAGATGTTGATACGGCTGTCGTTGGAGCCAACTCTGTTCCCCAGGCGCAGGAGTCTTCCAAGGCTCCTCAACAAACCCTAAAGCAGGGACAGAAGCGGAAGATTCAACTTGACTCTTCTGATCAACTGTTTAGCCAAGTGCGGGATGCAAACTTTGCCATAGTCGGCGATATTCTGAATAAGGTGGCCCGGCGTTTAGAAAGCGAGTATGAGACTCGTCATGCGGCCAAGACGCCTTCAGAGTTACGTGAATTCGTGAATAAACTGCCAACATATCAATTGGAACACCAAAGTCTTCGCGTTCATACGAACCTCGCCCAAGAGATAATGAGAAACACGCGCTCCGATATCTTTCGCAAAGTTCTTGAAGTCCAGCAAAATCATGCCGCGGGCACTGACCCAACATATCAACATGATGCCATCGAAGAGTTGATTGCGAGGGATGTGCCTCTCAAGACTGTTCTCCGTCTGCTGTGCCTGGAGTCGTGCATGGCAGGCGGACTTCGTTCCCGAGATCTCGAGAATTTCAAGAAGCAAATTGTCCACGCCTACGGACATCAGCACATATTGACCTTCTCTGCTTTGGAGAAAATGGAGCTCCTGCAGCCGCGCTCCTCGGCCGCCGCCATGCTTATTCCTACTGCTGGTGCTCAGCCAGGAACTAAGACAAATTATAACTACCTACGGAAGAACCTACGCCTGCTGGTGGAAGAAGTCAGTGAGAAGGACCCGAACGACATTGCCTACGTATACAGCGGCTTCGCTCCGCTCAGCATTCGTCTAGTCCAATGCGTTCTGCAAAAGCCGTACATATTCTCACTCGTCAAGGGCGGTGCTGCCTCTGCTACCTCCACTCCTGCAAGCACTGCATCCCCCGGCTGGCTCGGATTCGAGGACGTAGTAAAGAGCGCCCGTGGCGCGACTTTCAGCATCGTTCAGAAGGGTGACGATAAGGCAGTTCGTGCGCGACAGACGCTGAGCGGCAACAATGCCACCAAGACTGTGTACGTATTCCTCCTCGGTGGAGCGACCTTCACAGAGATTGCGGCACTGCGATTCATCGCAGCTCAAGAGGCCCCGCGACGGAGGATTGTCATTTGCACAACCAGCATCATCAACGGCGACCGAATGATGGAGGCAGCTATCGAGAAGGGAAGTTTTGCGAAGACCGAGGGATGAGAGGCATGTTATCGGACTGGCAAATTCGGAGAGGCCAGTGTCCTGTATACGGACTAACTTAATAACGATCCTGTCCACGTAAACTACGAAATGCTGTTACGATCATCGATAGCCTATGTATATTGACTTGTCCAATTGTCCCACTACCCTTCAATGCGTGAGTACTTTCTTCATTTTCAGACGTATAGATTATGGACTATTTAGATCTAATACTTAAATCCAGTGTTGACACCCATTAACCGCCCTTGGTATCTCTCCGTTACTTCATCCAATTTCACCATCACCCCTGCAGCCAATAGTCTGGCCTGTTCCCGAGGGTCATCCACTCCCTGTGCCGCCGGAGTTCGATCAAAGACTGACCCAGCCCACTCGCGCAACTCGAAAACTTGAGTCGCAAATTCCGTGACAAGTCGTTCCTCGCCGGAGGAGCCTGCGGCGACGTTCAAGTCCAGTACTGCGAGAAACAGCGAGAGCAGTGCGGAGACGATCGAAGGGTCATCCGAAAGCGGTCGTGTGTAGAGTGAAAGGAGAAAAGTCAACGTCTCCTGAGTGAGATTAGGAAGGTACGGGTTGTGGGGCCCCATGGTGGAGAGGATGAGTGTCAGTGTCTGGATGAAGAGACAGAGGAGATGCGGAATCAGAAAAGGGTTGTACGAGGGCGCGGTGGACCTGTGATAAGAGGAAATTTGTCAACTCTGGCGTCCGTCTGATTTATGGGGAGGATTGAGCTCTTACGAGGAAAATTGCGTCATCATCAATGCAAAACGACCTGTTAGAGGATAGAAGAAGCCCTCTGACAAGACTTTGTGAAGGTCCTTGACCGTCGACTTTTGTCGCTGCGCATCTCGCTGCTGGCGTTTCTTTTCGACCTCCATTCGGGACGAAAACGTTCGCACCTTGAGTGCATTCGGACCAGACGCCTCGTCCGCAGCTTGAGCCGCGAGTGGTTCAAGGGAAGCTTTTGAGAGTGTCTTTGTAAGATTAGCGATGGGGGATTGATCGTTTAGATATAAGTCCTCCACGTTTGCCGGCAGCCTTCTGGTTGGGAAGGAAGTGTCGGGCAAGGTTGGCAATCCGAGTGTACGAGCATCTTCCTCGCCGTTTCCTGCTAATTGGCGAGCACTTAGACCCAACGCCGTGAGGACTGCGGACCGCTGGGTCTGGGACAGATCTCCATCGAAGAATACCGCAGCAAACCAGCGGCCCATTTTCAGCGGCTGCGATACAACCAAGGCAATCATACTCTGTAACCGACATTCGTGAAATTTAGGGAGTTTAGTCTGCTCCTGCAGCCCGACCAGGACAAGAGCCAGCTCTTCCACATTCTCAGCCAGCTCAGTTCCGAAGCCAGTCTTGCGTCGAATCAGAGAAGGAGCAGTGGTCACGGCCAATTCATATCGTTCGAGATTCTCCGTATCCCGTAAGCCAGCTATCAGGTCGCGAATGTATCTACTCGAGTCAGTTGTCTATATCCGTCACAATGGAGTTCTGTCAACTTACACTGGCGGTGTCGGTTTGTTGCGTTGTACAAGAGTTGGGTCATCGTCGGAATCTGATGAATCCTCGTCAGGTTTCTCGTACGGTATCAGATCCTCATCCTCTTCGCTCTCATCATTCTCCGAGTCTCCGATCTCGTCTATAGACACAACCTTGACTGACTGTGCGTTGGAGGCTCGCACCCCCGTAGTTCGCGAAGGTGGTCCTTGACCTGGCGGACGAGGCTTCTTAGGTGGTTGTTCTTTCGGTATTTTGATATAGTCTAAAGATCCAACGCGGTCTGCTTTTTTGACCAAATCCAGATACGAGACTGCTTCGTCGCTTTCCATTTCTAGAATGTCAAATTTCATAGCTTTTCCCGGCTCATCAATGAGTTGCGAAATTGCGGTGCCAATGATCATACCCAGAAGGCGGGCTTTGGAGGCTGAGGCTGCTAAACGATTCGAGACGGTGTTCAGGAAAATACTAGAACGTCCTGCGTCCTTGACTGCACGGCTATCCAGTCGTTGAAGACACCCAGCAGCCAAGAGAACAACTTGAGCATTTGCTGAGAAATATTAGCGCAAGCTTTGACACTCAGACAATGAGTTTCTGGACTACCTTCTTGGCTGCTCATCGGGGCGTGTCTGATGTAAAACTTATCGCCAGATTGTTCAAGGCTCTTGGAGAGCAGAGCTTGAATTATATCTAAAAAGCATCTATTAGTTGAATCCCAGAGGCCGCGCACCCCGGAAGACGTTACCCTTTCTATCCGACAAAGCGGCCAGTAGCGCTCGACGAAGACCGACGGTATGTATTGAGCCAGCTTGACCTTTTGCAAGCCAGTCTGATAGCTGACTCACCAGGTGTGGACGTTTGGAAATGATGATTGAGCACAAGGCCGCAACACCTTCGACATTCTGATCGGACGTATTCGCAAAGTCCAGGTAGGATATGCTGACCGGGAAATACTTCTTCTGCAGGTCGCGGAATACTGACTCGAGAAAAGCGAGTTGCTCAGTTGGCCGAAGTTTGTCATAGAAAGAGTCAAAATGTGTCGGAAGAGCTCTGTCTAGTAGAAGGCCCGAATAGATTTCTCTTACAAAGTGATCTTGAAACTGAGTTAGCATGAACAAGCTGCCAAAGTATCGTGAAACTTAACCTGTGTAGCCAATACTCAATGACCGCGCCGTTAGAAGAGCGACTGCTTTCAGACCCGAGTCGTTGTTAGGACTAATCCTCGAGACAATTTGACATATATTTGCCCCCAACCAGGAAGCATATTGAGTTCCTTCACCAAGCCAAGAGAGCTTCGCGAGGCCTTCCAGGTCTTTTATCAAGCTCAGTGCTTCTGCTGCTGCAGGTAGGAGTTTGCTGGCACCAAGAAGAGCAATAAGCTCCTTCCAAGCTAGCTGCTTCTGGGTTTCATTAGTGTAAAGAGCATCGATGTCATTGTAAAGGCGCAACGCAAAGTCTGCCGGTTTCAGCAGGGCAGAGATGACCGACAGAATCTCTGCAAGTCGAATACCATTACTCGATCCTTCCGCATTTTGATGTGCTGCTCGTGCTGCAGTTATCAGTGAACGAAGCTGAGTGACCAAGCAACTCAGTCCAGCAACACTGCTGAAACATCGCAAGAACATGCCGCGTAGTTGAGTAGCTTCGCCCTTTTTCTCCCTCAGATATTCCCAATGATCGGGAATCGTGAGGTTCACTAACACATTGAGAATCTGAGTGGCCTTTGCGCTGGGGACCCTGATATCAAAATCTGGAGGAAGAGCCTTTCTGTTCGAGGGATCAAGTATGGAGAGTACATGAGCGATAGTATCCTGATCAGGTTTTGACTTCAGTACGGCCGATATATAATCTAACGACGTAGAATTATTGTCTAGCTCGACTGCTGACCCAGTTTGGCGGTTCTGAAGACCATCATGGGAATTTCCCTCCGCGGCAGGCGATAAAATCGACCTGGAATCGCGCGTCGTTATATTCACAGTCGTGAGAGCTTCCATTCTTGATGATTGAATGTTTCTCGAAGAATTAGAAAGACTCTTGATGGTTATGCCTCAAGTGGGAGGAAATTGTATGGAGCGGATTAGTCACGTGCAGCGGTGTGTCCTGGGACCAGTTACTGAGCAGTCAACAGCGCACCTGGCTTCCTACCTTCATTCATCGCGATATAACTGGCTATTAATATCATCTTGCAATTTTGAACAGGAGACAAGTCTGTATTGCAGGTTGTGACTTCAAATATCTTGATATCGGTCAAAAAAAGTGTCTTGAAGCAGTTCAAAGACAGTTACGGTCAACATCAAAACAAGCATCTAGTGACTGTTATTTGCCCAGTTCAGACTTCTAGCTCTGAATATGGCACCTCTAAGTTCCACTTCTCGATGGTATGCATTAAATTTGGATTGTCCAAGGCAAGCATGGTTAACGTGAAGCAGGAAGCACCTTTACTCTGTCTTGTCGAAACCAGGTCCTTACAGCGATGAAGACTGGGTTCCTGGTCCAGAGACGATAAGTGCTCTGGAATCATCGAAGATTCTGTACGTGATTGCCAAGGTGATGATTACATTAGCTTGCTAACTTGAAACCAGGGTGATGTCAGTCAGAGATTGTTGTCTACGACCATGATCAAGTCACTGATGAATTTGATATAGTGGCGCGGGTGGTTTAGGATGCGAAATTCTCAAAAACCTTGCCTTGTCAGGATTTAAGGATATTCACGTTATAGACATGGGTAAGTGTTTCTATCGCCATGAGTCTTTTCATAAACAAATTGTCTAACTCCAAAAGATACTATTGACATTTCCAACCTGAACCGGCAGTTCCTGTTCCGGCAAACTGACATCGGTAAGCCTAAGGCAGAGGTTGCTGCATCATTCGTAGAGAAGCGAGTCAAAGGTGTCAAGATCACGCCATATGTCGGCAAGATTCAGGACAAGGACGAGGATTACTACATGCAGTTCAAGATCATTGTTTGTGGTTTGGATAGTATAGAGGCCAGACGGTGGATCAATTCCACTCTTATCGGGATGGTTGATCCGGAGAACCCTGAGAGTCTCAAGCCTCTCATTGACGGGGGAACAGAAGGTAAAGCCGTCCGACACCATCGATATCGTTGGCCACAGAGTTATGCTAATCCTAGGTAGGTTTCAAGGGCCAGGCCCGTGTAATTCTTCCAACGCTGTCTTCATGCATTGAATGCCAGCTAGATATGCATGCTCCTCGACCTGCTGTCCCCCTTTGCACCATTGCAACTATCCCCAGACAGCCTCAGCATTGCATTGAGTGGGCTCACCAAATCGCCTGGCAAGAGAAGCGCAAGGATGATGCCTTTGACAGCGATGACATGGAACATATCAGCTGGGTTTATAACGCCGCCCTTGAAAGGGCAAACCAGTTCCACATCCACGGCGTAACTTTTCAAATGACCCAAGGCGTGGTTAAGAATATCATTCCCGCTATTGCTTCGACAAACGCCGTCATCGCAGCCGCAACCACGTCAGAAGCACTGAAAATCGCTACCTCCTGCAACCCTTACCTGGAGAACTATATGATGTACGCTGGTGAAGAGGGAGTCTACACTTACACATTTGAAGCGGAAAAGAAACCAGATTGCCCAGTTTGCGGCAATCTGGCCCGAAAAATTACTGTAGACCCGAACATGACGCTGGAGGAATTCATAGAGAGTCTTGGTGAGCGAGCCGAGGCCCAGCTCAAGAAGCCGAGTATGAGAACGGAAGAAAAGACACTCTACCAGCGTTTCCCGCCTCAGCTCGAGGAGCAGACCAGGAGCAACCTGAAGCTAAAGCTGAAGGAACTGGTTGAAAATGGCCAGGAAATTGCGGTCAGCGACCCCGCATACACTATTGACTTCCGCTTCCAATTGATCTTCAAATGAAGCGACGTGGCTCCAGCTTGCAAGCCTGAATGGGACACGGTTTCGTTACGACGATATGCTATTGAGTACATTGCCAGAAAGACACACAGCGACTTGAAGAAATAATAGCTGCATTTTCTATTATCTGAAGAAGATCCCCACGCAGACTCCTGACGTCGTAAAGGAGGTTTTGACCAACTTTTTCGTAGATGTACAACAAGCACAGAGATAACGAAAACCAACGCCGGCTAATGCATTATATACTTCGAAAATTGTTGGGACAGCCGCACGAATGTCATTACCGCATGAGATCCGTCAAGCCTCGCTTCCATCTCGCGCATTTCAACTTGAGCACCTTCACACTTTCGAGGAAAAGATAATCACTTTCAAACTGGCCAGTGCTCTCAACGTTGAAAATGAAGTGATCACGAATGCGGCCCAGCTTCACCTTGCCCTGGAATTCTTCGTGTCGCAGGCACTCTCTGCTGACGGTATCCTTGAAGGGGTCACGGACCACGGCCTTCATCTCGCCTGCACGACCCTCATATTCGCTTCCTTTCTGCGCGGCTTCCCTCGACGTAACCGGCTCGAGCTCAATAACTCCCTTGGGGAAGCATTTGGCGAATTTCTTGGCGTCTTCACCGATGATAGGGCGGAGAATCTTGATGTCTGGCATGAGGCGGTATGTTGCGGTAGCCACGGGCGAGAACTTGGCGTGATCAGCTCCGATCCCTTTGATGCAGTGCAACTCCATATCGATCTTCTGTCCTGGGCGTAGCTTTGCGATCAGAATATCAGGATTGACGGGCTGAATTGCACCGTCGCCGGTGAAGAACTGTTCCTGACGTCCAACTGGGTGGAAGGTGATATCCTTAGCATAAACATGCGCATTCTTGTAAAGTTTGCGAGGGTCGTCCTCGCCCGGAGCTGCGTTGGGGTTCTCAGTACACTCAACATCCAAGCGTAGCACGATGGTGTTGTAGTCGGCGGGGGTGCTGCCAGATTCAGGATCGTCCTCTGTGGGCTTCTTAAACCAGCGCATCCAGTTGAGACCCTCTACTGAGCCTTTCAAAGGGATCAGACCCAATCGCGAAGCGAGAACTTCGTCCTGTATAACGGAAGTGTTGTTGTGAACGAAAACGTACTCGATGGCCAGGGTTGGTACTTCAGCCATCAAAATTCGACGGAAAGCATTTGCGATGGAGGCATCAAGTCCAATCAAGGAGAAGGAGGATTCGAATGGGTCATTGCGATGAAACTCGACTCGGAAGCCCTATGAACAGGAGGTGTGAGCTTGAGAAACTTTTCACCATCGCGATACACGATGAGAGCTACTGTATAGAAAGTGCCCAAGAAGAACGCACATCTCTGAATTTTTCCAAATTCCATTCATGCGACTCGCCGGGCCAGTGACCGGGAAAATCTGTGGAGGGGATATTGGTGACCGTCTCTGGATTGATACCAACGATCTAAGAGCTGGTTAGCGACGAGGATATTCACAGACGTTAAGCTAGATAGTAAAGTACCCTTCTGCGATCAAGCTCCTCCTGCGATGGGATAAGAGGCGCCATGATGGCCGACAATACGAGGGTAGATTGACTGCTGAGGACTGAAGGTTAAATCGAGAAATGAGCGGATGATAATTTCTTTGGGACAAGCGGCAGTATTTTCTGCAGGTATAAGGCGGTCATGTCCTCCCACTTAAACCGCACCCATTGTAGAGACAATCCTGAGGGCCAAAGTGCTGCTGGTCCGTCTGGAGCAGAAACCAGAACTGTATCCACCAATACAGGTTTAGTGCGGGTGCACTTTAGACACCATTGGAAGACCAACCAGAGGCGGCGTGATGACCCGAAGCACTTACCACGTGATTACCCAATTTGTCCCGCAACCTCCAATCGTCAGTTCGCATCGACCGTCCTGTAAGAGTGCCTCCTTCACTACGTCCGGACTGAGGACAGTCGGCCAGTTTAATCCCTCATCCTTCCTTGCGATATCCCGAATGGCTGCCTCTTTCGCCCGTCTGGCGGGCAGTGCGCCCAAGAAGCTCTGTCTTCGCCCCTCTACCTTCGCCAGAAACACCCGTTCGATATCGACGACCCTTCCCCGTCGGTACGCGGAGCCTACCAGCTACCAGGCTACCAGACTCGTCCCGACGGATCCGACGTTCACACATCTGGCCAACAAGGCTACCGCAGAGTCCGAGGCCGCCTCGAATCTTGAGTCGCAGGCGGAAGGGGTCGACCGCAAGATCCGTCACTACACTGTCAACTTCGGTCCCCAGCATCCTGCCGCTCACGGTGTGCTTCGATTGATTCTGGAACTCAATGGCGAAGAAATTGTCCGCTCAGATCCCCATGTCGGTCTGCTGCACCGTGGTACCGAGAAGTTGATCGAGTACAAGACCTACATGCAGGCTCTGCCCTACTTCGATCGTCTTGACTATGTCTCTATGATGACAAATGAGCAGTGCTTCTCGCTGGCTGTTGAGAAGCTACTTAACATCGACATTCCCGAGAGAGCCAAGTGGATCCGGACTCTGTTCGGCGAGATTACGCGTATCCTGAACCACCTCATGTCGGTTCTTTCCCACGCCATGGACGTTGGTGCTTTGACACCTTTCTTGTGGGGTTTCGAGGAGCGTGAGAAGCTCATGGTAGGCGGCATCTTTTCCCTTCATCACGTATGGTTGGGGAGCAATGCATTGACCTTTCATCTTCAATAGGAGTTCTACGAGCGTGTCTCCGGTGCCCGTCTACACGCTGCATATGTCCGCCCTGGTGGTGTATCGCAGGACCTTCCCCTTGGCCTTCTCGACGATATCTACCAATGGGCCACCCAGTTCGGCGACCGCATTGACGAGACTGAGGAGCTGCTTACAGATAACCGTATCTGGAAGGCCAGAACTCAGGGTGTTGGTGTTGTCACAGCAGCTGACGCCCTTAACATGAGTTTTACTGGTGTCATGCTCCGTGGTTCTGGTGTTCCCTGGGATATCCGCAAGTCGCAGCCCTACGATGCCTACGATCAGGTTGAGTTCGACGTTCCCGTTGGTGTCAACGGTGACTGCTACGACCGTTACCTTTGCCGTATGGAGGAGTTCCGCCAGTCCTTGCGCATCATCCACCAGTGCTTGAACAAGATGCCCGCTGGTCCTGTCCGTGTTGAAGACTACAAGATCTCTCCCCCTCCCCGTGCCGCCATGAAGGAGAACATGGAGGCTCTGATCCACCACTTCCTTCTCTTCACCAAGGGATACGCCGTCCCTCCTGGTGAGACCTACTCCGCCATTGAGGCCCCCAAGGGTGAAATGGGTGTCTTTCTTGTCAGTGACGGCAGCGAGAGACCCTACCGTTGCAAGATCCGTGCTCCCGGCTTTGCTCATTTGGGTGGATTCGACCAGATCTCTCGTGGTCACCTTCTGGCAGATGCTGTCGCTATTATCGGTGAGTCTTCCTAATATTAATCCCGAGTTCCTTCAGTCCGCTAACATGTCACTTTTAGGTACAATGGATCTTGTGTTCGGTGAAGTCGACCGGTAGAGATATGTGAATTATTACATACCTGAATATGTGCAAATGCATCACGTAGAGGCAGAGGATATAATCAGAACAGAGCGAGCTCCTCTTGCCGCCTTTCCCTCAGGTCATTCTCTATTTATTCAGCTTGAAAAGTGAACATGCTATCGGTTGAGTGCATGGCGTGCCAGTGTAAATGGAGACGTGGCGATTTGACTGCCGAGCTGTACCAATTCCTCCCCATGGCGTTTGTTTCCTTCCATTTTCTTTGTTTTCTGCTACCATAACCCTGTTTATAGTGACATGTGAATCTTTCAATACAATGTCATGTGCTGAGTAGAATTATGGGACTACAGGACTCTTAACGTGGACCACTGCGGTCTCCTCTTGGTCAAAAAGGCAACTGCTCCGGATTTCATTGCTGAGTCTTTTGACTACCAACCTTATCTCGGTGAACAGATGAAAGCCTTGTGCATTTGTCGCTGCGATGTCGTAGGCTGTTGTATGACAATATGTAGATGAAAGAACCGAAGAGGAGTAGATGGAACTCCAGCAGCACAATATCCAAACCATCCTTCCCACTATGGAGCGCCCTAGTTAAAGAAACAATGCCGACGCCGACGCCAACGCGAATGCGAACGAATAAAGGTGACAAATCAACACTTGAGAATGTATACTAACCCTCGGATGATGCCAGATTGAGGACCGAATACTATGCCGCCCGAGCGATCCCGACGAAAGTCAAACGCAATCAACGCCACCAAGAAGCTCAGCCATGGACCACAATACGGACTACACATTATCATCATCGTACATGAAAGCGATATCGCGTGGGCGGCGCTTGTTATAAGAGACGAATTCAGCATCACCAGGAGGCCGTTCGTTGCGGTTATTCGCCGTCAGCATGCTCTGGATACTCATGCAGACGCTTTCGACAGTTTGCACAGGCGACCAGCCGGCAGAGCTGAGGAGGTCGAGGCAGATGATGCCGTTGCTATAGATGTGGGGGTGCATGGGGATGGGCCGTGGGCTATCGGATGTACTGGGGAGTTCGATAAATTGGACTTCTGGTGGTTCTGTGGTATTATTAGCCACGTCGATGCAAGCGCGGGGTTGTGCGGCAAGAGAGCGGGCTCACCGATGGGATATTTCGAGCCAAAGGTGAATTTGAGTCGGTAGGTCTGGTCCTTGTAGAGCGGGTTGTCGTCAAGGACTTTGATGTCCATTTGCCATTCTTCGAGATTATCGTCTTTGACTATTGAGATGCCGGGCGGGAGATGTTCCTTCATCTGTACAGAGATTGAACGTTAGAATCTAACGTGGTTTGTGGCAATGCAGCCGTCTTTGTGATGCTGGGACTAAGGGCAATACGATGGCAGGGAAGTGTAGGTACCTTCAGGAGCTCCTGTAGATGTACATCCAGCGTCAGTTTATTCGATTCTTTATCAAGCGGGGAGATGGAATGACATACTTTGCTCAAACGCTTGCCGGCAAACATCTTGGAAGATGAGCCCCTTGAGCGGAGGCTAAGACGTCTTCAAGATACACAAACTTTGGCTGCAATGCCTGATATAGGGTCAGGTACGGGTCCTTTCACAGGTGCTAGTATCGAACGCGCATAGAGCTTCTTAGGGCAGCTGTGTATGACGTCCTGAGAAGGCGGGGATCTTGATGTCGGTAAAGGTAGACGAGCGATTGCGGGGTACAACTCAGCGGAGTAAGCTAGAGGAGGAAATATCTATCAAGTGAAAGTAACTTGTAAAGCTTCAGTAAAAGAGACTTATCAAGAGAGAGGAAGGTGAACGCTGCTGGATGTATATAAAAGGAAACCTCCAAACAGGCAGGTACCTCTGGTGGGTAAGGCAGCCGATCACCTGCAGCCGGTCATCTGATTGGTCCGAGAGCATCTGACGCTGCAGCACGTGATCCTTTGATATCAGTCTCTCCGTCAGGATTATAGCACCTACATGATTCGGTTGGCGTTTCACTTATTAATATTAATGACCCGATGACACAACGGTTAAGTAAACGGTCGGTCCACATTTTAGGACATCATTGGACGGAACAGCTGGCGCGGCCTTTGAAATCAGGTGGAAAGGCGAAATACGGTGAAATGCCAACAAACGAAACTCGGAGTATAAGAAAAGCATCTGAGTTTGCACAGGGAATCATAGAAATCATATTCGAAGATCAATTCGAACATGATCCGGACACACAAGATATGAACAGGCTCTAATAAACACAAAAGGAAACCGATCGACTGTCGGTTAAGAAATCAAGCATGGGCAGTTCGCTCTCGAGCCTCCCGTTCGATTTTTTCACGCTCTTCGTTCTCCTTCATCTCGCGGACCTTGGCCAGAACGACTTCGCGGAAGATCGCGCCGCGGGCGATCTTGCTCAGACTCCGCTTCTTGGTCCCACCAGTTGTACCATCAACAGGCGCAGGGGATGAGCTCCCATGTGCTTCCGTCCCCTCGAGAGGAGGAAACGCTGTTGTGTCACAAGATTTGCTGGGTTCTGCTGCAGACGCAGACGCGGCCATCTCGGAAGGGCTGGGGATATCGTCCTCTTCGTCTTCTTGCAACTTGAGCGCTTCAATGCGGTTCGCCAGCTTGATGATCTCGATTCCTCTCCGGAGACGGGAGCGGGCGATGTAGGCACGGATCTCAGGCAGCAAGTCGCGGTCGCTGGCAGACTCACCAGTCAGCCACGGGTGTTTCAAGGCATCCTGCGACGTGGGCCGCTTGGCGGGGTCAGGCTGAAGCAGGCTGAGAATGAAGTCCTTGGCATCCTTGGAGACATCGCGCCAGTAGCGTTCGTGGAAGACGATCCGGGCAGCGCGGCATTCTTCGATCAGATCAGATAGACTTTCCGACCGGAAGGGCGAGTATCCGCACAGCAGGGTGTAGGTGATAACACCGAGGGACCACAAGTCGACGGCCTTGCCGTGGCCTTGCTTGAGCATGACCTCGGGCGCCGCGTAACCAAACGAGCCCGCCATAGTCGTGAGGACTTCGGTAGGGTTCTCCAGCATTTTCGCGATACCAAAATCAGCCAACACCAGGGGGGATTTGGGGTCGCGGGTGAGGTATAGGAGGTTCTCGGGTTTCAGATCTATACACGAGCCAGCATTAGTGCGCTGTTCACCAACGAGGCAAAGTTGACTGAAAGACTGACCTCGGTGGACAATATTGCGCTCGTGAAGGTAGTTCACAGCACCCAGCACCTGCCGGATTGTCTGAGAAGCATCCTTCTCTGTGAATTTGCCGTACTCGCAAATCCGGTCAAACAGCTCACCACCAGTGGCCAGCTGAGTGACAATGTAAAATTTGTCCTAATTCGCCGTCAGACTGCGATCGGCGAACAGGTAAGCTAAGCTCGGGCACAAACCTTGGATTCGAACCAATCTACAAAGTGAACAATGTTGGGGTGATCGAGCGCCTGCAGCATCTCCAGCTCATCGTAGACCATGCGCTCATTGCCGCGGACATTTTTCTTCAGGATAATTTTGATTGCAACCTTTCCCCCGCTGCTCTCTGCTTCACGGACGATACCATAAGTGCCTGCACCTAGCGTCCTTCCAAACCTATACAGCGCTCTAGAAGAGGTGAGCACAATGTCTTCAGTGGGACTGGGATGATAGAAAAGGAGGCGAGAGGGCTTGGAACACCGTACTTTTTTTCGTAACTCTCGGGCTGCCCGGACAGCTTGTTAAACATAGTCGAGACTAGTTCAACCATGCCATGGTTAGCATCTTTCCGTACAAGGGACAGCAGCTCCATAAAACAAAGCGTAGGACAAAAGAGCAAAAGGAAACGCAATGAGGAACCCAAATCCCACGGGAATGCTCGAACCAAAGAACAATAAGAGAACGAGTAGTCCGAAAAGACTTGCGTTACTACTCGAGAGGGCTAACGGTAATGCTAGCAGGGACATGATCGCACGAAACAAGTCCAGACCAGCAGGCTCCAGTATTTGAGCGCACGTGAAAAGGATCAAGGGTAGGACATATGGTGGAGAGAAGCCAGCCACATCACACAGGGCATTGACGAAGGGAATACAAAGACAAGCGAGACTCACAACTCATTGTGACGAAGCAGGCTCTGTCTGACAGGGACCCAAGCTCGAAAGCAGAACGTGTGGTGGAGAGCTGAGGCCAGCGGACAGAACGAAGCTGATGGGAGACCCCGCACGTGAGGGGGGACAAGGAGGGCGGGGCGAAGGAAATGGTTTAGAGAGGATTTGGGAATGTCGAGGACGGTGTCTGTTTCTGTTTCCTCTCTTATGATTATTCTATAGAGGGATCGAATCGCATGTCAGTACATGATCTCAACCAGCCAGGACGGAGCGGCGACTCGACATTGGACGGAGTAGGTAGCTGAAAGTCAATAGGGGATGGGAAAATAAACATACTGACCCTCTGAAAGATCACTTCGATCGGTGGAACTGATGCAGATGCACAGGAGGAAAGATGCGGGAGTGTACAATGTCTCTTCGCGAGAAAGATGAATTGAAGAAATAGTGCTGTCTGGACCTTGGACTATCCATAGTTTATTTAATTCTACCACACTGTCCAGACTCCAGACCGTCTCTCTGAATCGCTCCGAGTCTCACCAGCACAGCCACGGAGTCTTTACCTCCAGCTGGTCGAGCCTTGGGCAGCGGCGGGGCTGATCCAAATATACCAAAGTGTATGACGGAGTACTTTAGTATATGGAGTACCTCTCTGGACTGTCGAGTATGGAATCTCAGTGGCTGAGGCTTCCTTTTTCCCCTATTATTTTACTGAAGTTCCGGACTACTTTCGTAAAATTCGTAATCGGCTATTCCAGGGGCTACGATGCTTGACCTCAGCCTTGTCAGTCCCTTCACTGAGTTCAAACTTCACTCTGTTACAATGCATCGTCCTCTTACCCCATCCAAGTAGCAGTTCAGATCTAGTGGTGTCGACCGTCCGTGTATGATCTCGATGAATCACATCTTAATCATTTCTGCATTACAGAGAACACTAGGACCCTCAGCCCTTCATCAGCATGAAACACGCCAGCGACCTTGTGTGACTTTTTTTTTTGTACCAGAATTTCAGCCTTCTTGAAGCCGGATCCACTTTCAAGGCACCACCCAAAAATAGTGGGACGGGGTTGCAATCTGAGACGATCGCTTGATAGACGGTCGATGGAGTCAATTCTTCATCTGTGATCACTCATGTGACTTCACTTTTTTTTTGGTCTTCGTCGCTAGATAGCTCACAATTCATCCTAGACACTCATCATCAAGGATCATGAGCAGATATGCGCTTCAGAACCCCGCTAGATGCAATCAATGGTATACTCCGTACTCTGCCACAAGAAACCCCTAATGTCAAGACAGCTGTCGGACCCTTAGCTACACCTCAAGATACAATTCGTCCAAAACAGAATTGCAGTATGCCTGGTAGTACGCCGCTCCCTTCCAGCCCCGAACCGGAGACCTCAACCCGACCGTCTTCCATTCCTCGGCACGCAGTCGAGCAATCCGCTGCTCCTTGGTTTCCTTGACAATGACTCTCCCCGAACTACCCAGTTTCTCTTGACCATCAGGACCCTCCTTGATGGGACTGAAGCTCCAGAATGAAGCAGACCGGCGGAAACTCTTCGACGCTTGACGGGCCGACTGCAACTCCCTGATCTCGTCCATGAGTGCGTGAATGTCAGCGATGCTGGAGTTGATCTGAACGCGCAAGGACTCGAGGGTGCTGTTATATCGCCTAATGGATTCGACGCGTGACGGTGTCACGGGGGCTTGTTTGTGCTCATCCGAGTGGACGTTTCCTCTACCCTGCGCGCGGGGAGTTCTGTTAGGACCTGAAGGTTCGTGGTTCTTTTCCATGGTGTCCGCAGGCAGGATCTTGAGAGGAAGAGGAGGGGGAAGACACAGTCTCGCAAGTTGATTCTGTCGACCGGCCTGACGGAGATCGACCGACGACTTTCGAAATCGAAGGGGCGAGGGCATAAGTCGCTGATCATCCTGTGGAATGCGGGGTTGAAGGTCCTCTGGAACGTCGAGAACCAGGTCAACCCAGCCCTCGCCATCTGAGATGAAAGGATCATCGTCTGGGCAGAGCATGGACTTGTCGATGATGTCCGTGATGCTGCTGACGAGGGCCCCGACAGGCGAAGGACTCTCCGAGAAATCTGACGCAGTCCATGACTCCACCAGCGAGGCAGGACTCGAGCTCTCCGAGTTGATTTCATGGACTGAAATTGTCGAGGGCAGAATTGCACTGCAGGTGACAAAGCTGTCCAGAGCGGAATTCAACAGAGGAAGCTTTTTCCGGGAGTAGTTATGGGCTGCTCGGCCCATCTCCTCGTAGGAAATGGCGCTGTAGAAATAAAGGTATGTCTTGTAGACCGGATGGATCTGCCGACCAAGAGCACGTTAATGCGTACCTGTTTTGATAGCAGCAGACTCTACTCACCGGTTCTTTCACAGCCTCAAGGATCTCAAACGAACGGGCGGCGCATTGCTTGTACTGACGCTGAAAATACAGCAGCTTGACATCTTGAATAGTTTGCTTCCATTGCTCTGGCGACTGAGGCGATGGAGAAGACTCAAATTGAATGAGCTTTTTCGCGATTGAGAGAGCCATTTTCAACGAGTGCTAGAACGAAAGACCTGGACAATGACTGACCGAACACAAGACATGCATTTCTCTGGGTAATGGGGACAAACCCAACCGCTGGATAGGTAAAAGATGGATGACCGGAAGAAGAGAACGAGCGTGTGTATACTCGAGACGAGACGCGTCAAGGCATCGTCAACAATGACTAGATGCGCTGAAGATGAGTGCGGTTCTGAGCGCTGCATTCACAGGTAGCACTTCAGCCTGGTTGGAATATACCAGCAAGATGTGAAATAATAATGCTAAAAGTTACTCCAAACTCACCTGGTAAATACTTCATTATTAAACGTCAAGCTAACTGACATATAATAAACCTATGATGTTGAGATTTATCCCTCAATAAGTACGTTTAGTACCTCCCTATATAAACTGATTATGACTATTGAGTAACCATAGCATGAACATGACTCGCCGCAGGCAGCCATCATCCATCTCACCTACCCATCCAAGCCTTAATGAAATCAGAACCTAACGTACCAAGAGTAGTAGTCTCTAAATGACCTCAAAACTAATCCTTGGACTCGCAAAGAACCTACCCATCGCAAAATCCACTATGAGACTGAACCGCGCCAACCCACAGCCCTTCTACCACTACTTCAACAACACCTGGACGCCAATCCGGACTTCAACAGACATCACCAAACCCCCCAACCCATCTAATCTCCATCTAACCCACAGCAAAAACATAAACAGAATCCGGCTAACAACCTGGAACATCGACTTCCAGACTCCACTGGGCCGCGAACGCATGGCCGCAGCACTGGAGTACCTGTCCCACCAGCACAGCACCCAGCCCGACGACGAGACCCCATCAATCATCTTCCTCCAGGAGATGGTCGAGTCAGATCTCCAGCTAATCCAGGAATCGGGCTGGATACAGGAGAAGTTCTTCATCACCGATACCAGCAGCGATCATTGGCGCGGGCACTATGGGACGACGACGATGATCGATAAACAGTTGGTTGTGCGGGGCGTATTCCGGGTACCGTATTCGAATTCAAGGATGGAGAGGGATGGTTTATTCGTTGATGTTGATGTTGGGCCCTTCGGGGCCGAAAGTGGTACGTTGCGTATCCCCCTTTCTTTTTAGAAGTCTTTGAAGCTAAGGACACAGTATGCATCTTACGGCTGTGTAATACGCACCTCGAGAGTCTTGTTTCTCACCCGCCCAGACGGCCGGTGCAGCTACGTCTCGCCTCGAGCTTCATGCACGGGTCTGGTCCTGGGCCTGGCCCTAAGGATGAGGGCGTGTATACGCCGCCGACGCCCCATGCGGCTATTCTAGCAGGCGACCTTAACGCCTTTGCGCCGGAGGATCGCTCCGCGCCCGAGGAGTGTGGTCTCAGAGATGCGTTTTTGGCCCTGGACGGGAGAGAGGGGACGGAGGAGAGTTTCACGTGGGGTCAGCAGGTGCCGGAGTGGATGAGGGAGCGGTTTGGGTGTAGTCGTATGGATAAGATTCTGTATTGTGGTGGTGTTGAGGCCATGAGTCTGAGAAGGATTGGAGATGGGGTCACGGTGAAGGTTACTTCTAATCAGTCTGAGAGTGAGGACGAAGATTTCTCTGTTGATGAGGTGTGGGTCACGGATCACTTGGGTCTACAGGGGGAGTTCGAAATCCTGTCATCGAGCTGTTGATTTACACTTGCAGTTTAGAAACGCTATATTGACAATTGTCATTATTTGGGGTTATGTACAGTATCCATCATGAGCTTCATTGATCAATACGAATATGACTGGCATATGTTCAAGGGCAACCAGTCTGTACTTCCAAGTATCCACCAAGTGCCTGTCGCAAGAACTTATGGTCGAACCAAAAGAAAACAAAACTTCATTCGGCCTGTTCAGATATTGACGGTCGACGCCTTGCTGTCTCTGGAACGACGGCGACTCGGGACAACGCATCTCCAGTCGCAGAGAGGGCATCCAGAAAATCGCCCAGAAGTCTGTCCAGTTCGGCAGTCACAGCGCTTTCTTCCGCCCCGGCCGTCAGAGCCTCAAGTCGCGGCGGTACGAGATCGGGAAAGTAGACCGGCTCCAAATCATCCCTCGTAGCCGGGCGCGGATCTCGCCGGGCTGTAGGCAAAGGCTCAATCATAGGCGACTCAGTCAGCGTTGGAAAAGGTTGATGGGGTTCCGTCTCTTTGGATGGAATGGCTGTGGGGAATGGTTCTGTATGTGAGGGTTGAACACCGATTTCTGTGCTGCTCTCCCAAATCACCGACTGCGAGTCTTCCTCATCTGGCCCCGGCCCGTCTAACACTGACGACCGTTCAAAGTCGCCGTAGCCCACCGATTCTAGCGTTTCCGGTAGCTCCTTGTTGAAAAAATGCCCATGTGCTTCAGCAAGCTCACCGGGAGGCGTTGGAGGACGGTCAAACTTGAAGGGATTATAATCTGTATCTGAGTGAGCTGAGATATCGGAGCCAGTCGATGCCGAGGTGGAGGGTCGCGAGTCCCCAGGCTCTCCAATGGTAGACTGTCGAATGGTAGCTGATGGCTGAAGCTCGGGAAGCGGCGCTCGAAGGGTATCGTGGCGGCCGGGATCTTCGCTATCCAGAGGCTTAGCGGCAGTCATGTCCGGGAAGGTCCAATCCATAGTTGCTCGTTTGTCTTTATGTTGGGCCTCCTCCGGGAAGGTCCAGTCCATAGTGGCCCGTTTATCCTCCTGTTGCGACTCTGACGCCTTCGGTGGTTGTGCCGTCTCCGGTTCGACCTGCTCTGCTTCCGAAGGCTGCATAAATACCGGAAATTTCCAGTCCATCGTCGGAGGGCGTGGGCCAGTTTGGGGCTGATAAGTTAATTGCTCGGATTCGTTATGATCATCCGCATCACGACTCGATGAACGTGACCTGCCTTCAAGGGAATTGTGTTGCTGGCGACCGGTGGATCTATTGGCCCTGATCGTATCCGCGTCTGCAAGTTGGAAGGGCTGTGCCGATGCAGCTCCAGCTGCATAATGGGACGAGTCGAATGAGCCGATGTCAATGTCAATGAACGTAGACGTCACGGAAGACCGGTCTGTCTCCGTGCGAAGAGGCAGATCAGACGCTGGAGGCTTGGGCTCAATGGGCACAAAATCGTTCTTCGTTTCGTACTTGTAACTCGGCATGTCTTCGTTGAATAGCCCCTCCATTGCCGCTGCGCCTCGGCGGACGCGCTCGTCGAAGTTGGCCTTGTCTTCCACGGACATTTCGGATCCGGCTGGTTCATCGAAGGGATCGCGATCCTGCTGATTTGTTGTCGTCGGACTCATCTCCTCTTCTAGCTCGGCCAACGAGGCAGCTATCCGATCCAGATCAATGACGGAAAATCTCCGTTCAAAGCCATCTGTAGTACTGAAGTTCCAGTCTTCTTCAAAGTCTGGCTCATAGTCGGGGAATTCCGCGGCGGCAGCACCTCCCGGATGGAATAACGAAATTCGCTGCCCTCCCCGCTGGGACCATTGATAATAGATGCGCACCAACTCGCTGAGGGAAGAAGTTGGGTACTGCTCGTCTGTTCCAGCAATATACGAATGTGACATGATGTCTGCCATTGCAGGGCGCGATATGGGATCCGACTCGAGAGCGAATGACACTAGGTCTTTAAGACCGTCACTGTATTCTTCATTTGCGAGACGCGGTGTGGTACGGTTGAGTTGCCGTCCAATTTGCATCCGTTCCCGTAAATTGGAGTTCGGAGGGTTTCCCGTTGCGAATTCGAAGAGAGTGCAACCATATGCCCACACATCGACCTTGACTTGTCAGTATTTTCAAGGGATGGGGCAGAAATTGACAGCCTCACCTCACTTCCATATTTGTGAGCTTCGCCTCGAGTTGAGAACATTTCCGGGGGCATCCAGTGAGGCGTCCCAATCCAGGTTGATCGCTTGTCCACGTGCGACTGGAGTACACCCGCAACACCGAAATCGCAGATCTGAAGCCGTCCTTCCTCGTGGATCAATATGTTCGCAGCTACATGAGCGTCAGCAGTGCGTTAACTCAGACAGACGAGGCCTACATACCTTTGATGTCCCGATGAATGATACCAGCCTCGTGAATTGCACGCAAGCCAGCAGCCAACTCTCGTGCGATGGGGATAATGAACCTTTCATCAAGCTTATCACCCGTGGCTCTCATCTAAACATTGCAAAGTCAGAAAATGGCAGCCGGACGAAAGCAGTAAGGACGCAGGGCCTACCAAAGTCCTAACGCTACCACCAGGGCAGTACTCGCAGACCAGCCACAACTGGCTATGGATCGAGATGGCCTCAATCAACTCGTTGATGTTTTTCGCACCAGCATCCTTGACCTGTTTCATAACTTTCGTCTCATGTATGAAATCCTTAATGGACTCGTCCTTGAGGTCTCTCACAGACTTGTAGTCCATCGAATCAATATCCATTACTTTGATCGCGACGACTTTGCGCGAAGGTAGCTGATGGCCCTTGTAGACCCGGCCGTACGAGCCCTTCCCAATCAACTCTTCAAACTCATACGGCGGCGGCTCTGTTTTTGCTCTGCGGCACATCTCGCGCACGGCGGCGCCTTGTTCACGTGCTAGCTTGATGGCTTCTGCTTTGTGCTTGCTGATGGCAGCCGCCATCGCGGATGTCGGGTCCAGCAACCCTGAGGCGCGGGAGTTGTCCATATTGAAGTACACAATAAGGCTCAAAGTTGCAAAAGCAATCGAAAGGTTTTATTTGACCAGACAGAGCCGACTCAAGACGTCCTCGAGGCGTCGGCCGATCAGCTAGCCTGTGAGAAACTCAACGCTTCTGGTAAACGCATAAATCGCGAATATTGATGCTCAAACGCAGACAGGTCTAAGATATCCCATTCCACACGGGACACGCGAGACAGTAGCTGTTATCAAGCGCAAAGTGTTGTGTTGTTCACCTCCCCGGCGCCTGTTTCGCCATCAAGGAAAGTCGTTCACGGACACCCCAGCCTCAAATCAACACATCCATGGAGTCTGATGTAGCGACAAACAGGATCTAGTAATATATACCCAAGTTTATCCTGGTTCTTTCTTTCCCAAAACCTCGTAGAAGTGTTGGAGAGAGCTATACAAGAAGTTTGATGGTGGTCGTCCTTTCTTGTGAGTGAGAATGTGGCTTGTGAGAGTGAAACCACGCTAAACAGCGGACACTAATTTAGTCCCAAACCGGAGACCCCAATTTGTGCTTCTAGGGTGGGCTACGCTTTTAGCCTTGAACAACACTCATTGTACTGATGATATACTACTTTGACCATCCAGCCAGAAGATTCAATCATGCTGCTCTTAGTCTCTAGATCACTAACAGAATCATTTCACTGATTCCATATTATTAAAGATGGCTCACGATCAGCTCCTTAGCATGAGTCATGACTTCTGTTCAGTTTACGCCAGCCTATTCAGCTGATATATAGGAATTGAGACCGTTGCATTCAGAAGGTCTGAAGTTTTCAAAGTTAATGCGTAAATTCATGGTAAATATATCAGGCAGCACATTCTATTCCCGTAGTTTACGTAGGATCATCACAGTCCAATCTATCTACAAAGAGAACTCCGTTCTAAGGGCAGTTGCAAACCGAGCAATAGCCTCTGCAATGTTTTCCGAGCTGGCAGCCGCAAAGGTAGCGCGGAAGAACAGGTTGCCCTCGTTGCGACCAGCTGCGGTGAACCAGCTGCCTCGCGAGACGAGCACGCCGTTATTCACCGCAGCATGGAAGACAGCCTCCTCGATAGCCTCGCGGGTCTTACCCGAAGCCACGCCAGGATGCTTCTGCCAATCGATCTCAATCCAATGCTAAGAGGGTATGAGTGTCAGCCAATTTGCCTTCGGACCATGATCGTCAAATCGCAGTTGGAGGAATACTCACAAACATTCCTGCGGCGGGAGGGTTCCACTTAGCAATCTCCCTAGGAAGATATTTCTCGCAAGCATTGACAATGGCATCTCTGCGACCGGTATACTGCATACGCAGGTTAATCAACCAGTCCAAGTAGCCGGAGTGGCCCCAATGTTCGTCCAGAAGCTTGAACAGAACAATCTGTGAGATGCCGCTTGGATGCTGGGCACCTGTCTCGCAATTGCGCATGAATCGCTCGACAAGCTGCTCCGGGCCAACAACCCAACCGGTCCGCGAGCCGGGTGAAAGAACCTTGGAGAAGGATTCAAGTCGGAGCACACGCCCATCGACATCTAGGCTCAGGTACGAAGGAATGAGAGACTTGATGAATTCATCGTGGCTGGCAGGAGGAGGAACAGGCTCGCGGTCGGGTCCGGTGTATGGCTGCATCTGCAAGAAGTAGTAAGGCTCATCTTCCACGATAATCAAGTCGTGCTTCTGTGCCACTTTGTATACAGCCTTGCGTCTGTCCAGCTGCTGCGTGGCACCGGTAGGGTTCTGTCCAGTTGGAATAGTGTACAGCACAAATGGCTTGCGGCTGCCCCGAGAAGCTTCATCCCAGTTGCTCAAGACCTCGTCGAGCGACTCGGGCAGGAGACCTTCCGCATCCATCTTGACCGATGCCACCTTGACTCCCAAAGGAAGAGCGCCCTCCTTGGCGCTAGAGAATGTATACTCCTCCATCAGGATGTAGTCGCCTCTGGTGCAGAGCATTCGGAGTACTGTATCCCACCCATATGTGCTACCAGCGTTCAAGCAACATTGCCAGTCGGCATATGGGGGGTTGTGGATAAGCTGATTCTGTTAATCACCGCAGGTACTTTGGTTCTCCAGGAGCTCATACCTCGGTATGCTCCGTCACGAATCTGAGGAGCTGAGGGGAACCGGTCGATTGTCCGTAGTTAAGAGCAACCTCAAGGTCTGCGGAACATCAGCAACGCATATGTTCCTCGAAGTTCCTTTACGTACCGTAAAGACTTCTGCCAGCCTGGACATCCCCTTTCTTGGCGGTCAGGACAGCGCCCGATTCCTGGGTCTCGTGGGGGGAGAATCCCGGTGGGTTTGGGACTTTGATGCTGATCTCTTCGAAAGGGAAATATTCTGGCGACGGCAGACCACCACCCAACGAGATGAGACCTACAGTAGTCAGCATCAGCATTTCGCTTGGACCAATATCGCGAGTATGAAGAGATCGCCGGGATGAGATACCTGGAGTCTTAAGGTAACGCGCAGCACCCTTCAATGTAGATTGCTAAGGCCAAATTTAGCCCCGTTGCCATTCAACCAGTTGATTATCCAGCGAGCTAACCTGTCGGGACTTTGATTCTTCAGAGAGGTAGTCTTCAGATCGATCAGCGAGATTCCCACGGCAACCAAGACAGGTGTATGCGTCTGGCAGCACTCCGGAAGACTGGAAAGACTTACGATCCCACCGCTTCGCTTTCGGTTTGTTATAGCATGACTGGAGACAACCAGGGAGTCAGCGCCATTCGCAATCCCGCCAACCGAATGTACTCACAGGGCTCTTGAACATATCACTGCTCGTACCAGGCGCAACACCTGTAGGAATTGGCGCACTCTTTGCCCTCAGATCTGCAATGCCATCGATTGTCAATGGGCCGGCAGATGTATCCGCGCTCTTGACGTCGATCGAAGGACTCATTTTCTCGGTTTCGGGGAAATTCTGGTGTGGTGGCGGATAGCAATTAAAACTGTCCAGGTAATTTAGATCTGTCTGCGATATTCACAATCCCAATAAGTATTCAGGCCTGGAGACACAGTGACAACCAGAAAGAATACTAACAAAACAATAGCAAATACCCCGTAGTTCAGTGCAGGAGGAAAGTCCGGCAATTTGAGTCACGATACCAACGCCATTTTTGTCTCCGCCGACGACACATCCGAGAAGGCGGGTCCGTTCCGCCCGATGGGGGTTGACCTATATCTCAACCTATGAGGGAGGTCACGCACAACTGTCATTGTTCGAAGCTGGGAAGCGGGAGAGAGTGCGCTGGACGCTCAATGGATGGAAGGTATCCCTGCTCGGTTTCTCTTATCTAATTGACCTGTTGTATCCGCGCTTCTGGGTCGTGGATTGAGCAAGGGCCTGGTCACTGATCATCGACAGGGCGCGGGAGGGGAATACTAGCAGACTACCTAATCGGGTTGCTTGTACGGTATCGTACGGCTTGATACGCCTTCATAATCGCATCACCAGTTGTGCTCGTTGTTCAGGACACTTTACAAGGGTTGAGGACATGGCCTTTGCGATTGATCTTGCTCCTATGTTTACAATCCTAGTAACAATTGCGTAGGCACCCCGCCCGACTGAACTCTCTGTTTGTCCTGTGGAATATATTGTTGACTCGTACAGACGGTCAACTGTAATAATGTGCCCCGCACGCATAGATAAGGCTACCGCCGGGATCGGAGCGTTGATTGATAAGTGCCGGACAGCCGATAAGCACGACTTTCGGTGAGAATGGCGATGCTGCCCTGGGACAATTATCATCAACATGAATTAATTTCTGGGCTGCTAGGCTAAAATCCGCTCTATAAAGATGCCAAGAGATCGAATCGTGGATAGAGTCACCTGCTAGGTGAAAGCACCTAATTGGGTAAGAGAAGGGCTGATGACTTGACGATACCTTTCCCCTATTTCTTCTCAACATACTTTCCCGTCGTTCCGTCTAGCTGGGCTTCCAGGACAGCTGTGGTGCCGTTGAGCACACTCTGGATAGCCTCTGGTAGAAGCTTGCCCAGCTCGGCCACTGTAGCCGCGCGACCAGCCCAGAGCTCACCTCCAGCTGCAGCCTTCGCGATGCCTGAATAATCTGGGGTAGGAGCAAAAGAGATATTGAGATCTTCGTTTGTTGCACGCGAACCATCTCCATTAGGGTGAACCAGCAGCATGCTTCTGCGGGGTGCATTCCAACCCCGGTTGTTCAGCACAATCGTGAGCACTGGGATATTGTAGCGCCGGGCGATCCAGTAAACGGAGCCTGGTACAGAGAAGAGAAACGTCCCGTCGCCCACCACTTGGCACACAAATCTACCCTTGTTTTTACCCCCGTGCTGATCATCGGTAGCCAGCTTGATTCCCAATGCACCGCCACCAGACCATCCCAGGCCACCACCGCCGCAGTTGATCCAGGAGTTGGGCAGGGTGGCACTGATCTGGTCGGCTACAATCGCAGTAAGGGTTACCGCTTCAATGGCCCAGATGGTGTCTTCTGGGCAAGATTTTCGGACTTGAGCCATGAGGTAAGACGCATTCAATGAAGCGTCGTCGCCTCCCGAAGGTACTGCAGCAAGGTCGGCAACAGCTTGACGCGTCTTCTTATATTCCTCTTCCCGGCGCTGACCGAATGCGACTTGTTCTTCAGAGTTGATCACCTCCTGCAGAGCCTTGCTAGACGCGACAAAGTTGTTGATCTGTTTAAATGCAGTCGCAGACTCCGCCCGAAAAGTTGCCAGAGAGGGAATATAGAAGACAGGGATTTGTTGCTTGAGCGGATCAACATCAATGTGGATGATCTTGGCTGAATCCGACGGTTTGCACTGTGTTGGGATCCATGGTACATCGCAATCGGCAACTAGGATGAAGTCGGCGGTCTTGATAGCGTCATGGACACCATAACGGAGCCCTAACGACGCAGGATGGTCGCCCGGAAAGCACATGTCGCTTCCCCCCGTGTCCAAAACCCGGAGTCCTTTGAACGTATCGGCCAGTGTGACTAGTTCTTCCACCCCCCGAGCAGAGCGACCTGAGTAGCCTACAATCGCTAGAGGCTCTTTCGCGGCGGCTAAATGAGAGGCGATCAGCTCGACGCCCTCTGGTGTCAAAGCCGAGGATGCAACCGGTCCCCAGACGCCTTGTGCCAGGGTGTAGGGTTCTATCTCCTCTTCCATAACCTCTCGAGCACCGGTCAGGTAAACGGGTCCTTTCGGGTCACTTGTCGCAAACTGAAGTGCCCTGTTAACCATCTGTTTTATGTTCTTGCCAGACTTTATTTCGGCCGTATAACGACAGTATTGTGACACAATCTGTTTCTGGTCGGGAACGTCTTGGATCCAGTGTATGTATTCGGTACGGGAGCCGCGCATCTCTCCTTCGATTGTGAATGGGGAGAGGCCGGCGAAGATTAGCACCGGAGCACGACCGCAGGAAGCGTTGTGTACAGCAGCGGCTAGGCCTTGTGTTCCGACATCTACGTGGACAATCACGCACTGAGGCTTTCCGGTAAGTCGAGCGTAGCCATCTGCCATAGAGAGAGCGACCATCTAGCGTAGGAGGCAATGTCAGCAGGCTGAAGTCGAACCCGTCTTGAATGAGACAGGTACGAGAGGCGAATCTAGAAATACCTCATTGGGGCAGGTGATGATCTTGGGGAATTGGTCTGGCTTCTCCTTCTGGCCCTTGACCATGGCCTCCAGGATCGATGGATGATCGGAACCCAAGTTGACGAACGCATGTGTGACGCCAGCCTGTAGAAGTCAGCCACTGAGACGTGTTTAATGGCTAAAGCTTCCTACCTCCCAAAGCGCCTCGAAGAAGGCGAAAGATGCGGTATAAACCCTAGTCACAGCAGTGTCAGCTTTTGATGGTGTAGATTTCTAGAATAAGCACATACATCGTCGGGTCTACCAATAGAAAATTGAACCGAGGTGATCAACTTCACTTGATGGTAAGCAAGGATTCCAGATTATATAGAACGAGTGAAGAGAGACGCAAGCTCTCAGATTTCCTATAAATACCTGCAACTCAGCGGAATCATCGCCGTGATGGAGAGAAGTCCGAAGGATTAATAATGGGTATCGCACAACTCAGACGTTTGGCTCTCTATTTCGGCAGTTTCCAATGGTAAACAGTACCCCAACAGAGGGGGGATGCCCGAGGATTAGCTTGAAGCCATCGCAGTATCTCCGCTGCGGGGTAAAGTCCGTTTGACAGTGAGTACTGGCACGCTGCATTGGTTTGCTTATTTGTACGTGTACAAGTTAATCCTATTATAGGAATTGCTGAAGAAGACTGGTGTATCTTGAGGTTCTGGTGGGATGTTTGAGATTCATACTCGGTGACGGTTTTTTTTCATACACTCATCTTCCGGTTAGTTCAATTGTGAACCTGTCTTCCAGAATCAAGACAATCCTACTTGACCCGCCAAAATTGCCGGTATACCGAGGACGTAACAGATGATGTGGAAGTCCCCTTGAACACCTCTAACTGATCTGGGGAGTGAGTAAATGAGGTCTAATTGCTGATAACCTGACGGATCCGAAGCCTACGATGCCAGATGCATATGTCTGCGAGGGACTACCTGACAGTGTTGCTGCTGTTCGCATCTACGGGAAATTTGCCTTCCGATATAGCACTGAGAGGCCTTGCTCAGTAAGCTTTTTAGCCAAGATCTAGCGTGATCGTGACGTTGTGGGATGACATGGATAAACCATTGCCAGGGCCACCTTCACTACTAACAAGTGCATCGCAAAAGAGTCCAGTGTCTGACGTTTCCTACGTTGCTGTCGACTTGTTGCATGACATTATCACCGGTGGGAATATCCTCATGAGGGCAAGTCCATGTACTCAGCTAGTGAGCTGGGCCTCGTCCTATCGCTCAGTCACGTCTTTTTCGGCGACTGGTAATGACAAAGTAATCCGCCCGGGTTGATCGACGCCGTGAATATAGGAATAGGCCATGGCATGTGTAGTTAGACGGTTTAGTGGCTGCTAAGCTTCTTGACTACCTCTTAGCGGGTGGACCACGGTTGAAACTGGACTATCGTATAGTCCCTGCGATGTCCGATTGGGGATTAATAATAGGTTGATTGAAGTTGTCTTCCCAGCCATAAAACCAGTTTGTCGAATCGCTCTGACCGAGGATTCCCAAAACATCAGGTCAAAATGGAACCGAATAAAGCATGTGAAATAAGAATATTATTTAGGCTTATTGAGGACTGTAGATGATATATACCTGAAAATGCTGCTGGGGTGCCTGCGCCTATGACGTCGGCCTCGTCTGAGAGCCCGCTTTAAAGTCCACGCTTTTCGTCATACGCTAAACGATGAAGATGGTGATGGGGCAGAACATATAATTAGAGGTTGCTGAGGTCAGGATAAATCATGCTGCCTGTTCTTAGTTGTCAGTATGGCTCGCTAAGGTGAGATCTAGAACAGAGACCTTCTATACGTCATTCCCAGGACATGTCTCAGGCGCAGCAGTTATCTGACCAGCCTTATGACTCTACTCTTGTAGCAGTTTTCAAGCTGTCTGGAGCAGTTTTCTCAATCTGCCTGAGTTCCTTGGTCATTTGGATAATGCGCCAGCCAACGAGCGATAACCGTACCTGCTGCGACATGATCTCAGATAAGGTGTACCGACTATGCCACCACGACAAGACAGTAAGCTCAGAGCTTGCGATTGATCCAAGCCAATCACCGGCAAAGTTGTTTCATAAGCTGTATCATGAGCACAAACTGAAGGAGAAGCTCGTTGAAACCAAGCAGTCGACCGCTGACCGTCAAGACTCTCTGCAGAGAGCGTATGATTGTGGGAACTGGGGAACAGCAAAACCGAGTAATCTATTTCTTAAGGTTAGTTTGAATATCGCCTCCATCAAAGCAGTATTTATGGTAGGTATGATGAATTATTTCTGACTCGCATCTATCAAAGATGTACCATGATGCTCTCTGTACGTTGGACAAGAACCCTTTGGGAGGAGTCGTCTCTCCACCACTGATGGGCAGTCACGGAGTCGTTCCCTTGACCATTGTGGCCCCGTTGCCAGATCTGTGTCGGCATGCGGCGAACTGTATCGCTCGGGCTGAAAAAGAGGTATTCTTGGGAACCAATTTTTGGATATACTCCGATGCATCGACGCTCGTAACCAACGCGTTTCGGGAGCTGTCAAGACGAGCAGGCGAGCGGGGGAGCAAAGTGGTTGTAAAAGTGTTATACGACAGGGGAAATCCTCAACAGCTCTGGGATAATCACCTGAGCGTAGGTGAGAAGCAGTATGCGGATCCAAATGGCAAAGTCCGACTGCCACCCTCAAGTGAAATCCCCAACATCGACCTTCAAGTCACCAACTACCACCGCCCTATCTTTGGAACTTTTCACGCCAAGTTCATGGTCATTGATCGAAGGATAGCTTTGCTTCAGAGCAGTAATGTTCAGGACAACGACAACCTTGAGATGATGGTCCATGTCGAAGGACCCATTGTGGACTCGTTCTATGATACTGCGCTGATTTCGTGGGGGAAGGCTTTCAGGACGTCCCTTCCAATGCTGTCCTCTCCGGCCGCAAGCGCGGACATTCCCAGCTTTTCTGCTCAGCATTCACAGTCTGGATCTAATGAGGACCTAAGTTCTCCGTTACCTGAGCACACGTCTCAGGATCCTCATTATGATTGTGATATCCAGCACGAGGCGCAAAGGGTCAACAACGCGATTCGTCCCCGAGCAGGGGAATCAAAGACTCAAGCTGTCACTCGCCATCTGAGTATGTTTCCTGTCCCCGTGGATAGGCCGCAAGCTAATAATTAATCAGATACTACAATCCAGCGAGACACAACCGGCGACGGCCCAGACAGCGACCAGGAACCTCCAATGCGACCATACGTGACTCTACCACCTCACAAGCCATTCCCCATGGCCCTGGTCAACAGAGAACCCTGGGGAGGCAAGTTCCTCTATTGGTACTTAAGAAAGAATGGAACTGCTAACAATACTTCAGCGCCAAACCATACCAGCATCTACACTCCACAAAACTCAGCCTTCCTCTCCGCCTTCAAACACGCGAAGCACTCCATCTTCATCCAGACTCCAAATATGAACGCAGAGCCAATCCTGGAGGCGCTACTCGACGCGGTCCGTCGCGGTGTCACCGTCACATGCTACCTGTGCCTTGGCTACAACGACGCAGGCCAACTCCTCCCCTTCCAGAACGGCACGAACGAGATGATCGCGAACCGACTATACCGCTCCCTACATACAGACGAAGAACGCTCGCGACTGCGCATATACAATTACGTAGGCAAAGATCAAACCAAGCCGATCCACAATAAGTACAAAAAGCGAAGCTGCCACATTAAACTTATGATAATTGATGAGCGAGTGGCTATACAGGGTGAGTGCTACACGACCTCACAGATTGCACTTGTACTGACGACTCAGGGAACGGCAACCTCGACACGCAATCCTTCTACCACAGCCAGGAAGTGAACCTCCTCCTCGACTCACCTCTTGTGTGCCGTGCCTGGTTGGAACAGGTGAACCAGAACCAGAATACGGCGCTCTACGGCGCTGTGAGTGCCGAAGACGGGTGCTGGCATGATCCGGTTACTGGTGAGATGCCCAAGGGTTCTATTGGGGTTGACCCTGGACGCTTCAGTTGGGCCAAAGGGTTTATTGGTGCTGTACAAAGGGTGAGAGGTGTTGGAGGATTTTAATTTTGCTCATTATGGCCGGTATCTATTTGCTTTTACTGAACTATACTTTGCTTTGGCTGAGCTGCCGCCACCTACTTAATGTATATATATTCTTTTAGTCAACCTTGTCCATATCTAGAGATGTGTTGGCAAGTGATCGCTATGTCCATACGTTGGTGTATTATGTTGGACATGTACTACTGTCTGTGACATGTTTGAGCGTCGATGTCTTTACGTGATATCTTCAATGCAACCTCACGCTAGCTTTGTGCATAGGAGCCAAGATGGCTGATGAAGAGGCCCAAATAATTGAATCAAGTATCATTATCATCTACCTGCATTCCATTAACCTGAGAGCACACGATCATTCCAACAGCATGTCCAGCCCATACGACAAACCCATCGTCGACATCACCCAGTATGTATTCCACTACCGGATCGACGACGAGAAAGCTTGGTCAGCTGCACGCGTGGCCCTCCTAGACGCCATGGGATGCGCCGTCGAAACAATCTCCACGAGCGAGGAGTGCCAGAAACTACTGGGCCCGACTGTACCAGGCCCCGAGGCCCCGGATGGCTTCCGACTGCCAGGGACGAATCTCAGCCTGGACCCGGTCAAGGGCGCATTCGACATGGGCACTTTAATCCGGTACCTGGATCATAATGATGCGCTAGGCGGCGCAGAATGGGGTCACCCCTCGGGTAGCTAGAATTGTCCCCCATATCGAACTGAGTAGCACTGACGACGGGGGCATAGATAACCTTGGCGCCATCCTGGCTGTTGCCGACTGGCTATGTCGCTCCTCCGCATCAGGGGGGTACAAGCACACTGGGCCCCCACTTACGATGCGCACGTTGCTCACCGCGCTCATAAAAGCATACGAAATCCAAGGCTGCTACCAGATCGGGAATGACTTCAACGCCTTTGGCATCGACCATGTCATCCTTGTCAAGCTGGCCTCGGCCGCCGTCGTCGCCTGGCTCCTGGGTCTAACCGAGGAGCAGACGATGGCGACCCTGTCGCACGTCTGGATGGACGGCCATCCGAGCAGAGTGTACAGGACGGGCGCGAACACGATCCCGCGGAAAGGTTGGGCGGCGGGTGATGCGTGTATGCGCGCGGTGCATCTGGCTCTGCTCGTGCGTGCTGGACAGCCTGGTGCACGCACGCCGCTGAGTTCGGTACCGTTTGGCTTCTATGTGCGGACGTTTGGGGCGAGTGGGTTCGAGATGCCACGACCGTTTGGGGTGTGGACGATCCAGAATGTCTTGTTCAAGGTGATGCCGGTTGAGGGCCATGGAATTGCGGCTGTTGAGGCGGCGCTTGTACAGCTTGGTAAGCTACGGGCGAGAGGGCTAGGACCGGAATGTATTGCCAGTATTGAGGTTCAGACGACGCAAGCGGCAGAATCAATCATCAATAAGCGAGGGCCGCTGAATAATGCTGCTGATCGTGATCATTGCATCCAGTATGTGATTGCGCTCGCCTTTTTGAAGGGCTCGGCGCCTGAGGCGAGGGACTATCGAGATGAGAGTTACTGGGCCAGGAGCGAGGAGCTGGCTTCTCTGCGAGAGAGAATCTTCGTTCACGTTGACGAGCACCTTACGAGAGACTATTTGGATCTAAATAAGAAGAGTATCGGCTCTGCGCTCACAGTTCACCTGCAGGACGGTTCTGAACTGCCCCAAGTTCTGGTAGAGTACCCGGCCGGCCATGTACGAAATCCTGCCACAGCTCGAGCGGTGCAAGAGAAGTTCACCAAAAACATGCGGCTAATGTTTACCGAGAAGGAGATCTTGAAGATCCTCCAAGAGATTGAGAAGGACGACCTACTCATCATGGATTTCGTCGATCTTTTCGCGAGGCAATCATCAAGTCCGAGATTGTAGTGGCGATGCTGAAGCGAGGCGTCTTGTCATCAGCGGGAAAAGAAACTTTTATCTGAATGTCTCAATTTGACCAGAGTCGGGAGTATGTGGCACGTGAGGTAAATTGTGTTTGAATTGCTTTATGGCACCATTTATCACAGCGGTGAGCGCCAAAGCAACCCGTCAGGATCTCAATAGACGACTACTCAATCTTGCCAACTCCTTGGAGAGTAAGATAAACATCCGTCCCCCAGCCCCACAAACTCTGAATAGCGATACTGCCACCAAAATATTCCGCGTACGCTCTGCTAAGCGGCAATCCATATCCAAGTCCCGCAATACTGCTCAACTGGCCTCCACTAGCAGACATTGTGTTCAGAGCATCGAGATTTCCGTTATCCGACTCCAGCAGGTTTGAATCGGAGAACGTAGTGAAACTATAGGACCAGATGTTGGGCAATACCTCACGGGGGATGCCACCGCCTCTGTCCCGTATTCTAATGGTTATGCTCTGCGATGATGGTGTTGAGAATTTAATTGATTCATTTGCATCTGCCGTACCAACCACGGTGTCCATCTCGAAGCCAACATCGGCATCAGGGTAGATACCCGGGGCATTTGACGTTCTCCCAAGCGCATTGCGAACCTGATGGGTCGGAACGTCTGGCGCTGCAGCAATCGTAACTTCAATGGGCTCACGTTCGTTTCCTGACTCAATAACCGCGCGAAATGCATTTTTTAGAAGCTCGGTGATGATGTACTCGACATGCACAGGTACGTGCGCAAACGTGGCATCCGGTTGACCCCCGATCTTTAGCCGCGGCCGCACGCCATATTTCAGCTCACAGATCTCCCCAACGAAATCTTCGCAGACCTTCACGATGCGAGCCGGCTGAAGGGCCGTGTCAATCACACCTATATAATTAGACGGGACCGTGTTCTCAGACGGCTTCTCTGTTCTGGAACTGACATCACTAACTGGCTGCGAGGCAAAGTGAAGGGCCAGATGTTGCTCTGCTATGAGCCGGGTGCCAATCCTCGCTCGTAGATGGGTGTCTAGAAATCGAGTCACATCGGCTGGACTGATATATTTCCTGCATTCAAGAAAACCCCGTGCCAGTATGGGTATTGTATTTGCATGCGTGTGCACTAGGTCCGCCAGTACATCTGCGAATTTATTCTCCTCTTCCAGCGTTGTGACCTGCCGTTGCTGATAGGGCAGAAGAGTCGATAAGGAGTGAACGTAATTGTTATAGATTTTCGAGATGTGTGGGTTCGAAACGACGATGAAGGGAAGGTTCCGTAACGCTTGTATACGAGATGCCAGTCGGGCAGGTAGAAGGGACAGTGTGAAATTCGCGGACGCGAGTAGCGCCTCTTTTGATAAAGGCGGGCGTCCGTGCCTGAAGGGAGACAAGAGTGGTAAGAAATGATCAGATGTCTCAGAAAAAGAGTTGCAGTGCCTCACTCACTTGAGTAGATCTGCAAGCGTCAATGGGCATCTACGGCTAGCCGCAAGACGTGCGACTTCATCATTCGCGCCATGTGCAAATGGCTGATGTAGAGCCGACTCATGTTGATCTGGAGATGGTGATGTCCAGTAACATCGCACCTTGTAAAGGGAGTGGGAAGGCAATTGACCCTTTAGTTGATGCTTGTATCTTAGAGTCGATACCCTAAGAATTCTTGTGGCTGTCATCATGGTCGCTAGCCATCATGAACGGAGCTGAGCGACAATGGTTGAGTTAAGTCATTATTGATATCCAACGATGACTTCACCTTAACTCCGGATCGCCGTCGCAATGACACTTTACCGAAAATGGATATTGACACGTGAGAGGTATCCCCCTAAGCCATGATCGGCGCATAACATCGGATGTAGGGGTATGTCTACACCAGATGCAACTCTCTGATATGAGCGCATCAACATTAGTGTTTCACATTCAAAGTCTGTCTTGATACTCTGATCCAGTGGTGAATAGCCTTTGCCCTTCACTATACGATGCTCTTTTTCGTGCTCTACTGTGTAGTCTTTCATCTACCAGCTCCCAGTCGATGTCGGTTATGGAATAGAGGAGGACTCGGAGTCATTATCCCGCAGAGAATTACCACGTCATAAGTATACCAGTAGACTATCTATAACGCATACAAATAGCTACACATAACTGTAGCCGAGGCCCAGCTCTGAGGTTATGCTGTTCAGCTAGGGTATCATGCTCCGAAAATCATTGGGGTCCACCAAGTTCAGGTGCTAAGGAGGATGAACGACGGTGAACAGGGAGTCGAGAGCCCTAGTAGGCACTCTGCATCACTGAATCCTGACTTCTTGATCCTTCTCAACATGGACGTGGGGGTTGCTCTCGAGGATACCGACTTGCTCCTCTGGGAATTCAACGCTGATTGAAGGTCAGCCGAATAATTTCCAACTCTGCAGTGCAAAGGAACAATGCCATACGTGAACGCCTTGATGAGAGTGAACTCGTGCTTGATGGTTCCCCCTTGTTCCTGGGCTGACTTCTTTGCTCTGGATGGGAAGAGATAGACGTAAGCATATGCGGCTGGAAGTCGATCGTTAAAGGGGGCCTCACTTCTCCAGCTCCTCGGGTTGAGCATCTGGTTTCAGGGTGATCTAGAATATACAAATCAGTGAAAGCCCGTGGATGTTGAGACTTGTTACAAGTGGACGACAGACATTGTAGAGAGGCATCTTCAAAGACGCTATGCGGATGCTATTAAGGTGTTTAGTTCTTAACTGTTGCGACAGGCAGGAGATGACGATGCGAGAGTCTGGTCGGAACGGAAGGTAGTGAGCCGTAAGAGAGTAACAGAATGGGTCAGGTGGGTAACTTGAGGGGAGAGGGACGATTTATATGGCCTGCGGGGATCCCAGACTGGAAGTGGAAGGGGTCTGATAAGGAAGCAGCTCGAGAGGGGAAACTAGTATGGGAAGGCAACCACCTGTTGGTTCCAAAGTCGTGCCTCGGGGCTTACGCTATCAGAACCATACAATAATGAGCATTCAAACTATGAGTAAAAGACCTGATTCGTGGTGTATCTATCTAACTCACAACATTCTGAAACCTCTGCGTGATATGTTACAGCGATAGAGATTGCAATGCTGTTGTCATTGCGGGAAATCAGTGATGAATGTTTACACCCCACTCGCGCAACTACTACACTGCAGATGGAAGAAACCGTAACATAGGCATTAAACTTCTTTTCAGGTTCTGTGCCCTTGTGCAAGTCGAGCAAGATGACGCTATTCTGCCAACAAATTAATCAACGTGATAGATTCATGCACCCACAAGGCGGGTTGACAAGGCTCCGCGCATCTGCAGTGTAGCAGCACGATGACGATATCGAGTGAGCTGACGAAGGCGGGGCAATCGGGTCACGTGTATGTACATAAAGTGCTCTACAACCCTAGAACATCATTTCCGAATGCTCCTTTTGGAGGATTGTATAATAAATTGAACTGGTTTGTAAATTTTAGCTACGCAGTCTACAGTAATTGCAGAACTGCCTGCCATTTGTGGGAAATGTCGGCGCTGACTTTGGAAAGACGCTGTGATCTGGTCTCACTTCTTCAAAACGGAAACGAGCACTTGACTGTTCGACCAGGTGAAGTCCACTTCGCGATAGGAATAAAAGCATGAAACATGACGTTGTTCAGTACTCGAACTCAGATTCCATTTGCGCAGAGCTTCCTAGGAGGTAGAAAATGGGTCATAAACGCAACTATAGACCAACATAGCCACTATCATCGGTTTCCCGTCGTGGCATTTGCAACCCATGCAGGCCCCTATAATTGGGGCTCTCAGGCTGTTTCCAACCATCCAGTATCTTGGGATCAGCCAGCTTGTACACCTCCACACCCAACGGACGGGTAGTAGCTCCCATCTTCTCGCCCTTCTCCTCCCATCCCCATTGAGAGAGATCTCCTGCAGTTGACTTATTAGCATCCTGTACCGGTCTGGATTCAGTTTAGAACGCATACCTCCAGGGCAAGCCGACAGTGCACAGAGCACATCTACTTCGGCAAAGAACTCAAAGTATTCTCCCGGCTTAGCTGGCGAGGTCTCCATGAAGTACTTTCCCTGCTCATCCAGTCCCGTTACCTGAAAGACGTTAAGCACATCATGGACATCCAATTCAGTCAGGCCATAAGCCATGACCGCGCGCGTCAAGTTCGAGTGGCAGTGGAAGTCAAAGGTTTCTCCACCCATAAGCAAATTGACGTAGGGATCGCATCTGGTTCCAAGCAAATCATGGACGCGTCCACCCCATTGTGAAGTACCAAATCCTACACCCTCCTTCCGCTGGCCGTTAATATCCAAAACCTCATGCAATTGTCCACCATTCAGGGAGTCTCCAGTTATGGTGACGAGGGGCCGTAGATATGGCAGGTTTGACCACAGGCGGTCACCGACCGACACATGGGAAGCGTGGATTTGACGCGTGCGAGCAGCCCAAAGTCGCTCTCGGGGATTATTCGCATTCCAAATGTTGAGATCGCCCACTTGCGGCCCTTTGGGTGTAGTCAGTCGACAGACATGTCCGGCTGGCACCACCCAGGCCTGTCCGGAGCAGGGACGGATAGTGAATGATGTTTCGAGAATCCTCCCAGAATCGCTGGAAGCACTCTCCGAGATACTCCTATAGACTTGGGACGTGCCATACACTGCTGAATCCTTAGCCGCAGTGTACGCGGGTGGAGGCCGACGAGATGTAGACATTATTATGGGTGTGTTCGCTGAAAACCGCTGCTATAACCTTGACTCAGAGCCAAATGACGGTTTGCGCCAGCGGATAACCTCTGGCTTAAATAGGGGAGCCAATTCGGCTTCAGTCCGGAGGCGACCGCATGCCACATGGTATCAAGCCCCGCTCATTACCCCAAGAGCCCAGAACTGCCCCAAGTTTATCGGCGTTTTTGGTTACGAGATGGATACTGAACTCCGCCGTCTCTCCAGATATGCCGGGCCGGATCCTAGGGCACCGCCCTTATCGCGTATGACCGGCCCGGAGTGGGTCCGATAACGGCATGTCTGGTCAGGTGACGATAGTTCTGCCCCAGGCGATAAGGCCACAACTCTCAAGCAAAAACTTTTTTTTTGATTGATATCGGCGGGGAGAAATTCCGCGCCGGCAAAAGGAAAATAATTATTTGGGCCTAGCTTGATAGAAGATCAAGAAGAGATCGTCGGTTTTGCTTCGCTTTGCGCTGAAATCTTTTCATCAAAAAGGAAATTACTTTCCTTAGAGGTCATAGACCTCGAATTACCAAGATGGAGGATCAGGCGAACAGGGCGCATCGGCCCGCAAAGGAGAAAAAGAAATACAGTGGTATGTTCACTGCTTAACAAGCTCGTTATACAGATTCGACATGTTGGCTTGATATATTCTCTGTGAAAACAACATACTGATATGGTACTTGTTCTGCAGGTGCTAACCCAAAGGCATTCGCATTCTCGAATCCTGGAAAGGGTGGCAGACAGGCTGCGCGATCCCACGATGTACACATTCTTGCACCCTCGCCTTATCTCCGCAGAACTTGTTCGCTGATTCTTATACCAATCTAGATCAAAGAAAAGAGGCTACATGTACCCTTGGTGGATCGTCTGCCCGAAGAGGCTCCCCCGCTTGTGGTGGCGGTTGTTGGACCTCCAGGTGTAGGTTATTCCGCTTGATGATGACGACCGTCCAAAGAATGTTTGAGAAGATGGCTCTGACAATCATTCGCTTGTGCAGGTTGGAAAAACCACTCTTATTAAGTCCTTGATTCGTCGTTATACCAAACAGACACTTAGTACACCCAAAGGGCCTTTGACAGTGGTGACCGCCAAACGCCGACGGCTCACGATCATCGAATGTCCTTCCGACTCCCTCGCTAGCATGATCGATATTTCCAAGATCGCGGACATTGTTCTTCTAATGATTGATGGCAATTATGGGTTCGAGATGGAGACCATGGAGTTCCTCAACGTCCTGGCTTCCAGTGGTATGCCTGGAAATGTGTTCGGCATTTTGACGCACCTGGATCTTTTCAAGAAGCAAAGCACCCTTCGGGCGGCGAAAAAACGATTGAAGCACCGTTTCTGGAGTGAACTCTACAACGGCGCAAAGCTTTTCTACCTCTCTGGCGTGGTGAACGGCCGCTATCCCGACCGCGAGATTCATAATCTCTCCCGCTTCCTGTCCGTCATGAAGAATCCTCGGCCGTTGGTTTGGCGAAACTCTCACCCTTACGCGCTTGCAGATCGATTTCTAGATATCACACCTCCAACCCAGATTGAAGAGAACCCCAAGTGCGACCGGACCGTCGCGCTGTACGGATATCTGAGAGGAACGAACTTTCCCGCTCAAGGCGCACGAGTCCACGTTCCTGGTGTTGGTGACTTGACCGTTGCCGGCATTGAAGCCCTCCCAGACCCGTGTCCGACCCCGTACATGGACCAGCAACTTGCCAAGACATCTGGCAGGTCAAGCAAACGCAGACTAGGCGAGAAGCAAAAACTCCTGTTCGCTCCCATGTCGGATGTCGGTGGTGTTTTGGTCGATAAGGATGCCGTTTACATTGACGTCAAGACATCGAATTTTGAACGAGGTGAAGATGATGACAATGAAGATCGCGGCTTGGGAGAGCAGTTGGTAGTCGGTTTGCAGGGCGAGCGCAAATTGCTCGGTGAGGCAGAGGGTGGTGTCCGTCTCTTCAGCGGTGGTGAGGTTTTAGAAAAGGCGGAAGATGATGACGACAATGTTGGCAGAAAAGAGAGAAGAAAAGTTAGAGTTATGGAAGGAGAGAACGACCAACAAGAGCTGTCGGATGAGGATGAAGGGTTCGAAAGTGGAGAAGACGAAGAAATAGACGAGGATGGAGAAGGCGATGATCTCAGCGACGAGGAGGATGGTCTTGATGTCTCTGCCCCACCAGATTTTGAGGAGAACTTCAAGGAAAGGCAGAATGGCAGTGCCCATCGTGAAGAGGGGGATCTTGCCTTTGCGGACAGTGATTCCGACCTGGGTTCCATTTCGTCTGTTGAGGATCAAGAGCTCGAAAGCGACATCGACGAGGACGACATGGAGGAGGATGACGACGGCGCGCTTCGTTGGAAAGAAAACATGATTGCCAATGCGAAGGCCCTTCATGGCAAGCGACCAAAGTTCCGTGTTGCTGACCTTTCACGGATGATGTACGACGAGTCGATTGCCCCAGCAGATGTGGTGAAGAGGTGGCGGGGCGAAGACGATGAGGACGAAGAAACCGAAGCTGAGGAGCAGCAGGAGGATGAAGACGATTTCTTCAAGAAGACCAACACGGAGAAGGAAGAACAGTCCGACTATCGTGCTGTTCCTGAGTATGATTATGAGAAACTGGAACAAAAATGGCAAGATAGTGATATGATCGAGGCTCTGCGGAGTCGTTTCGCTACCGCTAAACTCTCTGGTGGGGATGACGATGATGACGACGTGGACGACGATGATCTCGATGATGCTTTCGACGAAGATGACGAGGGAGACGGCGCTTTCGAGGATCTCGAGACCGGTGAGGTGTTCAATGGACTTTCCGACGACGAAGACGGAGAGGAGCCTAAGAGGGAGGAGGGCCCAGTAGACCTAGAGGCCGAGCGTGAACGCAACGCGAAGAAGAAGGAAGAACTTCGACTGCGATTCGAGGAAGAAGACCGCGAAGGTTTTGCCAACTCGAAAGACAATGCGCGACAGGGAGGTGCAGGCGAAGAAGAATTCGGCGAGGACCAATGGTACGAGCTGCAAAAGGCGAAGCTGCAAAAGCAGCAGGACATCAACCGCGCTGAATTCGAAACTCTTGACCCTGCCTCGAGGGCCAGAGCGGAAGGCTTCAGAGCTGGAACCTATGCCCGGATAGTCCTCGAGAAAGTGCCCTGCGAATTTGCTACGAAGTTCAACCCTCGATTCCCAGTCATTGTTGGCGGTCTGGCCCCGACCGAAGATCGATTTGGTTACGTGCAGGTCCGAATCAAGAGGCACCGTTGGCACAAAAAGATCTTGAAGACCAACGATCCTCTGATTTTCTCTCTGGGTTGGCGGCGCTTCCAAACCCTGCCCATCTACAGTACATCCGACAATCGAACACGAAACCGCATGCTTAAATACACCCCTGAGCACATGCATTGCTTTGCTACATTTTACGGCCCGCTTGTCGCCCCGAACACAGGTTTCAGCTGTGTACAGTCGCTCTCGAACAAGACGCCAGGCTTCCGCATTGCGGCCACCGGTGTGGTCTTGAGTGTGGACGAACACACGGAGATCGTCAAGAAGCTGAAGCTTACCGGTGTGCCTTACAAGATCTTCAAGAACACCGCCTTCATCAAAGACATGTTCAACTCGTCGCTTGAAATTGCCAAGTTCGAGGGTGCTTCGATCCGAACCGTCTCCGGCATCCGTGGTCAGATCAAGCGAGCCCTCGCCAAACCCGAAGGATGCTTCCGTGCCACTTTCGAGGATAAAATCTTGATGAGCGACATCGTCTTCCTGCGTGCATGGTACCCGATTAAGCCACACCGTTTCTACAACCCGGTGACGAACCTTCTCGATTTGGACGAGGAGGGTAAGGGCGATAACGGTTGGCTGGGTATGCGTCTGACCGGTGAGGTGCGTCGCGAGAAGGGTATCCCCACTCCACAGAACAAAGACTCAGCCTATCGCCCGATCGAGCGGCCTACTCGTCATTTCAACCCTCTTCGTGTGCCACGGCAGCTGGCCGCAGACCTCCCCTTCAAATCCCAGATTACCCGGATGAAGCCACACAAGGACAAGACCTACATGCAGAAGCGCGCGGTGGTGCTTGGCGGAGAGGAGAAGAAGGCGCGAGACCTCATGCAGAAACTCACAACTCTACGGAATGAGAAGCAGGCCAAACGAGCTGCGAAGCAAGAGGAGCGTCGTAAGGTGTACCGCGCCAAGGTCGCGGAAAGTCTTGAAAAGAAAGCCGAGCGAGAGAAGCGGGAGCGTGATGAATATTGGCGTCGTGAAGGGAGGAAGCGGAAGAACCAGGATGCAGAAGGTGGGGGAGGAGGCAAGAAGCGCAAGTGAAGCAGCTCTGCTTTTGTTACCATGTCCCTTCGTCTTACAATATCCCATGGGTTTGTTCGGTTGTCAAAAGTCTGTTAAGTGGTACTGTCCATGCAGTATCCACGTACATATTGCATTGTGGATGGCGTTGTTTGATTCAACCTTCCGATCAGGAGGATATCTGTTCTTCTAAATACCTCAGATGTCTGTTATATATATATCAGCCAATATACAGTAGATCTTCTGATGTTACCGCATTCAGCCTATTGCTTCTATCTGAAAAGGCACTAGAGTGGAAAGCGGCACGTGATCGTGGCGCGAAACGCGTCCTCTCGATGATCCCCAAGTCAATTCCATGTCCAAGGAAGAGTAAGCGTCAATTGTTAATTTACAATCTTATCTGTGAAGGACATATATACCATATGCCTTCCGACACCAGTTTCCCTAGACTGTTGACAGACTTCTAACTATCCGTCCATTATCGGGACGTGACGCAGTGTGGGGACGGAAGTTGTTGACAGTTGAATCATCGAGTGGTTGATCCGGTCACCGGGGTCGCCGCTTGCACTGTCGCATTTCGCAATCACGCCTTGCGCGTGTATCGAGTAGAGCTGCAGGCTACAGGAGTACCTCCTTGCAGCGAATCTAAGCAGCTCTTCGGCTCGAAGACTTGTTCGAGCCAATCGCTCTCCATCTTGTCTTGCTTCCCACATCGCGGGCGGTGATACTGTCATTCGTGCCACTTGAGGTTGGCGATCGTCCTGGCTGGTCCTGGAAAACCGTCTGTCTGTCGCAGAACCCTTCTTGACGGATTGCTGACATTGGATTCTCGTCTGGGTTCGAAATTAAGACTTGCAAGGCAAGTCTTTGTCGGGGTTGGGGTCATTGGAGGTTGCCGCTCAGACAAGCCCGTTGTTAGCTACCGCTTGGTCGCTATGAGCGGGTCGCATGTTGACGTGCCGTTTACTGAGCCTTCTTCGGCGCATCTGACCTGTCCAAATGGCGGCTTATCTGCTGCTGGCGAGGACAATCACTCTGTCTCCGAAAGCGACAAAGTTCCCGACAAAGCTCACGCCGTTGCTAAGCAAACATCAAATCTCCCTCCGGCTCTGACACCGCAGTCCCCAGTGGCTCGAGGAGAGCCGGTTGGATCGGGAAGCAATCTTGATTCTTCTCATGGATCCAGGGGTCAATTGCCTGAAGTGGAGGCTTTCCCCGGAGGAAGCACTGCACTGTCGCAGCCCTCATTGAGCTCGCAAGGGAATAACTTGACTCGAGGCCTTTTCTCGCATAATCTTTCCAGTGAGCAAGAACATGATGTTGCATCAAGTTCAGGGACTCAGCGCTCGCCTCAGTTAGCCCGCAGTCACAAAAGGACCGCAACGGGTGAAATTAAGCCCCCGAACACATCAGTAGCACCTCCTAGTCCCGGAACGATTAGCGCGGAGAGGCATCCAGCTGAGAGTATCGGCTGGCGCTCGCGTGGAAGTAAGATCGCTGCGGTAAATTGGCCTTGTAATGCAATATTCTGCGTTATCCTGCTGGTGCTGATATCCTAGACTCAGTTGTCCGTTCACCTTCGTACTCGTTTGTCTTACGCCGCAGCCAAGATAGAGAAAAACAGGCAATCTCTCGAGGCGCAGGGGAAACTGCCGTTGGATTTACTACAAGAAAGCTCCTCCACTCCCCTAGTCATCGTCAAAAGTCCACCATACGCTGATGGTTCGCGCCGGCGAGACAACGACTCTCCAAGCGGTTCTCCTGTCTCCGCGCCAGATATGCCTATCCAGTCCAGTCTCTTCCCTCCGAACACACGGCTCTCACCTGCAGCGCGGTCAGACGATCTATCATCTGTTTTCCCATCAAAAAAATCTCCCGGATCACCATTCTCATCGAAAAGAATGTCGGCAACACCGAGACTCGCACCTCCCGCAGATATTGTTCCAAGTGGTAGTAGCAGCTCCCGCCGCAGGCGGCCGAATCCAAATCAAGCACTTGAAGCTTCACGCTACATCTCATCATTTGATGACAGGCAGCATCGTTCTCAGCATGGAACTACTGATGGTTCACAGAAGATTCTCGTTCCGGGAACGCCTCCTCTCCAATCGTTATCTCAGCCGACATCGACGCCGTATAACGGCCTGTCGAGGCAGTCAACGCATTCGCAAAATGCGTCAATGGAGCAAGACGCCATTGAAACCTTGCTATTCATGTCCAGTCCTGGTAATTCAGCTTACCACCCCAGTTCCCAGAGACAGCAAAGTACTTCGCACATCAGCCAAACATCACTAAGTACAGAATCGAGCACCAGCGGGAGTCAGTTGCAAGACTCTCAGGCAGCTGGGGAAGATCATCGTCGGGCAGGTCAAGCTCGGTACTTGGAAGCGCAAGCGGGAGACGAGATTGATCGCATGCTTGACCAGATGGAAGATAGCGACAGCGATAACGAAAGGAAACCTATATACCGTTGACCTCGCGGGTTCAGTGTTCGCATGCCTCCGTTGCCCTTTCCGATTGAGGAGACCTTTGTCCCATTCTTGATGGGCCTCAGAATGGGAGGTCCTTTCACCATTTTTTGCACTACTTCCCTTTCTCAGGGCCTCCTCGAATCTCTCACTATTCTATTTTGCATGGCATCATTTTTGGAGCATTTCCATTGCGAATTTTTTGGCCTTACAACATTGCATAATCATACAATACCGCTATATCTCAAAATTCGGCCATCTATTGAGAATTTGATGGGGGCCGTGGCAACTTCATCAGGGGCAAAAGCCATCTCTTAGGCGCTTTCGTGCTAGATCTCAAATACTCAACAGGCAGGGACGCTTGCTTAAGGCTGTACAATATTCTGGCATCTTTTCTGGAGTTTTGGCTTTGATATGAGCGGAATTCAGTTTCATGCAAGAAGCTGCATTATGACATTATGCTTTGCAGGTCGTCAAATCATCAGATTTATCGCCCATTGCGGGGGCTTTGGACACATTTGTGACTGGTATGCAGCATCATCGGCATTGGTGCATGTCCGCGATAAAGGCCAGCATTCTGCACTGCGATATCCCAGCGCTGGCTCACGTTACTTTGTTCGACTAACTTTCTTGGATAAATCCATCTGTCAACAATCTCATGATCTTCAGAATTGAAGTCTTACTACTGTGCATTTAATCTGTCCGGCATAATCATAACCCGTATTATCTGGTCTGTTGTTTAGCACCCCGCATTTCAGAATACTCCCATTTCTCCTCACCTGGTAGGGCTAAGCGCCCTGCAATACCAATCCAGCAACCGAGATGAGTGTAGACCAAGGCATAATCTCCTCAAACTCCTCAGCATCAATATCCTCCTCTTCTCCCTTCAGTCCTGGCGTCTTTCTCCCCGGCGGCCACAACAATGACCCCCGCCTCCCGGAAAACAGCCCCACGGCTGGCTACAAACTGAATCACTTCATGCTCCGCGTCCGCAACCCGCAGCGCTCACTCAACTTCTACATCAAGCTCATGGGCATGCGCACAGTCTTCACCATGAATGCCGGCCCTTTCACACTATACTACCTAGGCTACCCTTCCACAGCGGAAGACCGAGCTGACCTGCCCTCCTGGTCTGCCCGGGTCGCCAACCCCCCGGTTCTCACGCAAACCCCAGGATTGCTAGAACTGTACCATGTTCATGGGACAGAAAAAGCAGACGCGGAGGGCGGCTTCAACATGTCCACTGGCAATACGCCGCCGCATCTCGGCTTCGGGCACTTAGGGTTCACGGTCCCGGATGTTGCGGGCACCTTGGAGAGGCTTAGGAAGGAAGGGGTTCCAATTATCAAGGAGCTGGGTAATAGTTCGCGAGAGAGTGTGCCGTTGAGTTCGTGGGAGGAGGAAAGGGGAGTCGGTGTGGGCGAGATTCATCCGAATTATCAGAAGCTCTTTGATCAGATTGCTTATGTCGCTGATCCGGTAAGCTCATTACCCCCTCAAGGAATTGAGCAATGTGCTGGAGCAGGAAACTCACTCGTTGCAGGATGGATACCTCGTGGAGCTGATTCCTCAGGATTTACATTGAGGCTGGCAAGGCACACAAGGCCGTTTTAGTGGAACTCTTGACAATGTACAGTCTTCAAGGATGTATACACCTGAATGCAGGTCTGATGACACTGGGATAGACACGGTTCTCTCTGCAGAAATAAGCAAAGATCTAACTTCCTTTTTTAAGAATCACAACATAACGCCAACCATGATATCCATACATGATGCTCAAATGTGTCAATGATAGTCTACTCCACACCCCAGCTGTCATCCATCTCCGCAACATCGTAATCAACGTCGTGGTTTCCATCCTTGCGAGCATTGAGCTGATCCGCAGGCTGCGACGAACCCGCCGTAGACTCCATGACCGTATCTTCGTCCGAAGCCGGCTTAGTATCCGACCCAGGGCCCGAGATCTGAGCAGGCGCAGTAGCACTGACGGGAGGGTTGGGGACCCAGCTAAGCTGGACCTCTCCAACGGACGGGATGTTCCACGGCCCGCGCATGAATTTCTCGGCTTGGTAGCGCTCCTTGAAGGCCACGACGACAGTGCTTGGCTGTTCAGGGTGAGGTTCAATGGACTCGTACTCGCCGACGCCCTGGGAAGCAATTGTCAGTAATTGGACGATGTTGGTAAGACTCAGGGAAGGGAAAATGCTTACAATGAGGAACTGTCTCAGGGCTTCATCCTTTTCCGTATTCAATTCCACACCAGACACAGCGATCCGCTTGGGCCGGTTGTCGAGACGAAGAACACCGCCACGGCCACGGGCAGCACCTCGCCCACGCAAACTTCCGCGGAATGGAGGAGCGTACCCGCGAGCACGTGGAGCGAAGCCGCCCCGATAACCTGCATAGCCTCGTCCCCGACCACGGTAGGAGAACGGTGACGCGCCTGCTTCCGAAGCGTTAGGGTCGATTCCAAGGGTCTTGGCTTCGGCCTCGAGAGCCGCAAGCTGTGCGCGGAGCTGCTTCGTTTGCTCGCTTGCGTTTTCGTCGGCGGGGGACTGACTAGCTTCGCCATCGGGAGTCGTGCCGTTGCTCGTAGCGCTGGCGCCGAGCTTCCGTAAGAGCCGCTCCTTCTCCTCCTGCTGCTTCTTGAGAAGTTCCTCTCGCTGTTTCTCCAGCTTCTGTTTGGCCTCTTCGGTCTCCTTTCGTTTGCGCATTTTCTCCTCGTACGCCTTCTGCGCTTCTTCCTGCTGTCTTTGGAATTCTTGAGGATCGAAGACGGGGCTTTCGTCCATTGCGTCTCCCGCTGGTCGTTGATCACCGTTTCTCTCGGCTTTGGGCTTATGCCAATAAACCTTGACGAAGCGATTGTCAAAGATGACCTTGGGACTGGACCATGCCCGCTTGGCTGCTGCGTGGCTATCGTACGTGATCAAGGCCAGTTTCCTGTGCGGTTGTAACGAGATTTCAACGATCTCGCCGTATTGGGCAAAGAACTCCCGCACCGTTGCCTCATCGAGCTTGTCATCAGGGATTTGTTCTACAACGATCGTCTTCATTGAGGGATCGTCGCTGGGACCAGCGGCAGAAAACTCAGACCGACGTCCTCGGGGTCCAAAGCCGCCTCTATCGCCACCGCGGCCACGGCCACGACCTCGGTCACTGCCGCGCATCGGGCCTCCGTCTCGTCTTTGCAAGTCGACCATAATGGAAGCTGATTTAGGATCATATTCTGTAGGATCACTGATTAGCGCAAGTCCGCGCTCAGAGCAAGATGCTAATCGCTTACCGTCTTCCTTTGCCCCAGGGCCGGTATCATGCTGGTACGGGCAGGCCGCCCCGAGGTAGCAGATGCCTTGCGTCTCGTAGAAGGGGCACCGCTCAGATGACTTGGCCATCATTTGCTCCTGGGACTGACCAGCAGCACCTTGAGCCGCCATCGGCATCGGAGGCATGCCAGGCATCTGAGGGAACCCCATGCTCTGTAGGGCCATCATCGCTGCCATCGGGTCATTCTGGTCGAACCCCGGGAATGATGGTGGCATGACTGGGAACCCGGCGCCAGCAGGAGGGAACTGTCCAGGCGCACCCTGGGGTGCCCGACCATCGCGCCCCATCCAGTCGCCACGGCCGCCTCCGCGCCCTCGACGAGGTGTCTTGAAGGTCCGATTATGAGGCACATCTTCACGTTCCTGCTCTGTCTGGAAGCCCTCGTGGTAGGTACGCTTCCGGTTAAAATTCGAGCCGTCAGGTCCTGTGTGCGACGGGGGTGCGCCGCCCATCGGCGCTCCGTAACTACCTGTAGAAGGACCGGAGGCCACGTTGTACGGGAACGCTTGCTGGGGGAGGGACACGGGCTGTGGCAGATCATGAGTGAGGGGGGGCTGAGTCGGAGGATGCGAGACGGCCGGAGGAGCCTGCTGCTTCGGGCCAAAGGTGGCGAACAGCTCATCGACAAATTGCGTAGTATCTAGAAGCAGCGACAGTTCAGCAAAGAGAGCTCTGTGTCGAATGCACCAAACACGAACAACACTTACGCTCTCTCAAAAAGTCCTCCAAATTTTCCACCGACGCCTTCCTGATCTCATCATCGGGAGCATCTGACCGGATAAGCGCAAGTACGTAGTCCGCAAGCACATCTGAATCAGCGTCGGATCTGTAATTAAATGATGCCAATCGTGGTCAGCATTTCCGAGTTCCCCTATTATGCAATGGTATGCATGTGCGCTATTAATGGGTCGACCTACATGTCTTCCAACTTTTTCACCACCCATTTCTTCACCTCCGTCGCCTCGTCTTCGGTGAGCTGCATGTTCGTAGCTGAAACGAAAAGCCAACCTCTTGTAGGAATGCGAGAAGGTACTGAGAAGAGGCTCCGGCAATTTTCGAGCACGAGTGCGAATGTAGCTGACTTTTCGAAAACGAACTTGATTGGTGTCGTCAAACGTTTCCGATTGGATAGAAGGGGTCAAGATATCAGGCCTCCAGCAATATCAAGAGGTCAATTTAGGCCATCGTGCGAGTTGAGAGATGAGGGGCGTGGGACAGAGCTTTGCGCCTCGAAGCCGGGGAAACGCGAACGACGCGGATGACGGTGGAATCACGTGATCTATATCAGGGCCTTCCCTACTTCGTACAGAATTACGAGTGATCTCGACAGTTAAGGCCATCTCCAGGTGACGAGGTACGGCAGGACCGAATCTACGGAAGAATCTAAATGTGAAAGCACCGAGAATTTGAACTACTGAATGAAATTTTTCATGTCCAAGCAAAGAACAGCAAGTAAACTATTTAAAGAGCCCTCGCAGTCATAAACGTAACAAATAGATTATAGGAAGCCATAGCGAATGCACGCGCACACCTGGATTCTACTTCTCTAGGTATTCGAAAATCCACCTACGACATGAACCAAGCCCGTGTTGTGTCTCGTTTTGAAATTTTGCTCATTGAATTTTCCTTGTCTTTTCATAGACAATGTAGAGGGTTCGTCAATCTCATAAACATATATTTGCAGCCATGACTGACTGAAAACATATCAGGCGGGTATGGAACATTTTTACAGCTTGTCGTAGTACTATGAAAGGTGTTAGCAACGTATTTAGTGAGATCAGAGAGTACCAGAGACTTACGTTTTCGTAACCAGGGACCTGCTCCTTGAGACCCTTGCGCTTACGCATCTCAGTAACGGTCTGACCAGGCTTGGTAGTGGGGTCAAGAGGAGAACCACCAGGAAGAATAGACCAGTGGTCGAAGACGGACTGAGGGAAGGCCTGACCACCGGTGGCCTGGCGGAGATCGGCGTTGAAACCGAAGGACTCGGCGACAGGCAGGTAAGCCTTGACGTTGAACAGAGGGGTACCAGGACGCTGCTCCTCGGTGTAGACGTGACCACGACGGCGGGTGAGGACACCGTAGATACCACCCATAGCCTGCTCGGGAACTTGGATTTCGACGTTGAAGATGGGCTCCTGGAGGCCAGGTTCGGCAAGCAGGGTAGCGGCGTACAGGACACGCCGAGCAGTGGGGATGATCTGACCACCACCGCGGTGGATGGCATCAGCGTGCAGAGTCACATCAAGGACGTTGAAGCGGATAGAGCGCATAGGCTCCTCAGCAATGGGACCCTCACGGGTGGCCCACTGGAAACCAGAGACGAAAGAGTCCTTGATTTCGTTGAGGTACTGGACGGCCTTGGTCTGGTCAACCAGCAAGTTGGCACCGGTGGTGTCGGGACCGAAGCACCAAATCTTACGGGCATCGGTAACATCCCAGCCGAAGTCGTCAGCGAGGACACGGGCACGGGCCTTGAAATCGTCACGGGGGTTGATCTTGCCGGCCTCGATGGCGAGGGAGACCTCCTCGCCGAGGGGCTGAGCAGAGACGTAGAGACGGTTGTGCTTGTTGGGAGACTTGGACAGGGCGGTCATGCTGGACTCAGCACCGACAGTCTCACGGTAGGAGACGACAGGGTCTGAGATACGGAGAGGGACACCGGCGTGGTCCTCCTCGAGATCCTTCAGGCAAATTTCAAGGTGCAGCTCACCGGCACCGGCAACAATGTGCTGACCAGACTCGTTGATCAAAGTCAGGACACAAGGGTCAGACTTGGACAGACGCTTGAGACCTTCGACCAGCTTGGGCAGATCCTGGGCGTTCTTGACCTCAACACCACGCTGGACGACAGGAGAGACGGAGAACTTCATGACCTTGAGGTTGTGGGCGGTCTCGGAGGTGGTGAGGGTACCAGACTTGAGCAGGAACTGGTCGACACCAACCAGACCAACGATGTTACCAGCAGGAACATCTTCGATGGGCTCAACGAAACGACCCATCATCAGAATGGTACGCTGGATGGCCTTAATGAAGAGATCCTCCTTCTTGCCAGGGACATAGTTAGGACCCTGGATGCGGACCTTAAGACCGGACTTGACAGTACCGGCGAAGACACGACCGAAGGCGTAGAAACGGCCCTTGTCAGAGGTGGGAACCATCTTGGAGACGTAAAGCATGAGAGGAGCCTTGGGGTCACAGTCACGGATACCAATAGCGCACTCGTCGTCCATGGGACCCTCGTACAGAGTCTCCGCACGGTACTTCTGGGCAGTGACGGGAGAGGGCAGATGGATACAGATCATCTCCAACATGGCATCAGCGGCGGGCAGGAACTTGCGCATAATGACCTTGAGCAGAGCCTTGCCCTTGAGGTCCTTCTCGTCGTTGGCAAGCTTGATCTCGAGCTTCTCAACGAGGGTGAGGATCTCCTCCTGCTTGTCATTGGTGACAGCAGCGAAGATCTTGAAGATGGGGTCCAAGATGAACATGTTGAAAGCACGCTGATCGTTCTCACCGGTCTTGGTCCACTTCTTGGTCTTGGGGTTGAAGTAGTTGTCACCCTATGAAACGTGTTAGCTGGCTGGTTATGTTTTGCTTCTGGGGAAATGGTTCTACTCACCCAGAGACGCTCAAGCATCTTCTTACGGTCAACACCGAACTTCTTGGCGTACTTGACGGCGAACTGGCGGACGGTGAAAGCCCATCCGTGCAGACCGGAACCGAAAGCAACGGTACCGCGGTCGGGGTAGACCTGAACATCACCAAGAGCCTTGTCATGGTAGGTGGAGATGATGACGTTGACGGACTCAATGGTACGAGAGAAGGACTGGTAGAGATCCTCCTTGCTAACCTGAAGTTCGAGCAGGGCACGGTCGACCTTGTTAATGATAAGGACAGGCTTGATACGCTCGGTCAGGGCCTGACGCAAGACGGTCTCGGTCTGGACACAGACACCCTCAACAGTGTCGACGACGACCAGGGCACCGTCAGTGACACGGAGAGCGGCAGTGACCTCAGAGGAGAAATCAACGTGACCGGGCGAATCGATCAAGTTGACCAGGAACTCAGCACCATCGACCTTCTGGGGGATTTCCTTGAGATCCTCCGGGTCGGGGAACTTGGCATACAGGGAGATCGCAGTCGACTTGATAGTAATGCCACGGTCCTGTTCATCGGGACGAGTGTCCATGTAACGACCCTCGCCGGCCTTAGCAGCTGAGATGATACCGGCACGCTGGATCATGGAGTCGGTCAGAGTCGACTTTCCGTGATCGACTATGATCCCAATATTTCTTAGTATTTGTAATCAAGGAAAAATCCTGTCTTCATTCCCTCTTCGCGAAGCTACGTACCGTGAGCAATGACGGACATGTTCCGGATGTTGGCCGGACGGTCCATGAGGGACCGGATCTGCTCATGGTCAGTTTTGTTTGTCCTTCATCTCGTAACTCTGTTCTGCTCTTCTTGCTCTCTCTCTCTAGCGAGTAGGCTTGGCAAACCGGCGCGGGGTCAACGAACCTCTTCGATAGTGAAGCTATAAACAGCATGTTAGCAATCTTTATTCTATCCCATCCCAAATATAGTCTTCATTGCTGGGGGCTCGAGTATCGTCCAGGGAAGAGTGAAGACTTACTTAACCATTTTGACGGTTTTTTCTTTCTAAGCCGTAGAGGCGGGGTGGTGAGGTAAGGTAAAAAGGGTAGAGGGAAAGAAAAAGAAAAGTCAAAAGCAAGAACAAACGACACACAGAGGATCAGGATCGAGGACTAGCTCGACCTGACAGCAGAAATTGAATAGGACTTAAAGGACCTATGTGCGCTGCTCAAGAAGCGGGCTGAGGTGGGAAAAAGGAAGTAGAAGTGCGGTGGTGGTGGGAAGAGGGGAAAAAGAGGGAGGGAAAGCGAGGAAGGACGGCGGGTGGGGACGCTGCAATATTATTTGTGCAAGAGAACTCTTTTTTTTTACCCTCTTGATTTTGAAATCTGGGATGTGCGTTTTTTTCCCGTACTGTTGCCCTGCCATTATTATTACTATTGCCCCTCAGATTTTTCCTATCGTCTTACAGCCTACAAAAGCCCTGGAGGTTGATACCTTAGGTACCTATGTGCCCCTCATCACTGCCCTGTACCATGTAGTATTATTATTATCAGAGCTTAGCAATCATCAACCCAGCCATGGACAATGGCAAATCCGTACTCCATTTATTGACCGACCAGAGGTTACCAGAGCTAGAGGAACTGACCAGTTGACTCGCAGGATATTCCTTCCCTCATGGATGACCTATGAACTGAGTTGCCAGAGTTGCCAGAGCTCTTCCACCGTGGTTCTTCCCTTCGTTTGAGTCACTTTGTGACTCGTCTAGCTACCAGCTATAGCTTCAAAGCTTCTTCAGAGCTAGCTACCATATTTGATGTCTGCTTCTCTAAACTCTGTCCTCTCGCCGAGGGCATTAAAGGGTGGCGTTGGGCTCAAGACACTGATATCACAATTATTTCAGTGACTGTATCAGAGTTACCTTACCACACCTCATCAGCCCACTTTGCTCTGTCAATTACTGTTACCTAGTCGTTTCGAAGTCCAAGCTAAAGATGACCCCGCTTACTGAAAATAGTTAGCTCCATTGAGGTCGGAAAGAAAAGCATGAAAATTTTTCAGGAAACAGATGCTCAGCAACCAATGAACGATCTTGTGAGCAACGACTTTCCCCACCTCACCGCTTAAGTTATCAGACGCGGAGTTAGGAATTAACGAGCTCGTAGCTTAACAATTACACGCCTTACAGAGGTAGCTTACCACATACAGTTCATCTCAAATGTAGCAGCTTCATGCAGGTCGATGTACTCATTATTATTGATAAGTTGATTTAGGCTATGTACAGTATTAGACATTATGCACAATGCAGCAGACTATCAAGGACTCGAAATCAGTCTCGAGAACTCCCAGAAGAGCATGTAAAAACGACCTACTCAGAACCGCCTGAGATGATGTATGGTCTGTGGCTGTCAAACACCAGCCCACGTGGTATACAGAGACTAACAGCCATGTAGAGGGAACAATGCTCATGATGATCCCAAAATCTTCGCGTATGCATCCTCCACTTCTTTTGCAATCTCCAACAACGTCACAATAATGATCTGATGCGTGAGGTTGGGCAGCTTGTCCCGTTGGAGCCCAATCCACTCCAACGGTGGGGTGGCCTCGCCCATATCCCGTAGCTGGGGCGTTTCGATCACTGGTGGTTCCAAAGCCGTATATGTGTACTTTGACTGGGGTACATTGACCACCGCTGTAATCTTCTCCTCTTGCTTATCCCCATCTCTCTCCGGTCCGGGTCCTCGAGTGATGCGAACCGCCGACGGCTGCAGCGGCTTGCCGAGTCGAGACGCCAACGCACGGGAATGGCGTTCCCACATGTCCCGGATGAAACTGATGCGCGAATAGTTCCATCCGACATCCACCTTGCCTTCGAAAGTACTGCGGAAGATGTACTCTATCTGCGGATGGCCCGGGGTCTGCCAAGTCTCCATACTAGCCACAAGCCGAGGCACCTTGAGGATCGTTCCCCCCCGAGACCCTATGGCGCGACTGACGATCTCATTGACTAGGAGATCCTCAATGTCCGTAGATGTGGGACGGTTGACGGCCGAAAGAGCGACACGCAACTGCCCCAGCGTGAGCCCAAGCGCACTGTGTATCTTGCCCTCCTTCAGTGATACGTAGAACCGTGCCTGTGCATCGTGTGCCTCCAGTTTGAAAATCTGGTTATCGAAGAAAGAACTCGGGAAAACACCGAGATTGACGTCGGTGATGCTCACGACCACCCCAGTGTTGAGAGATATAGGCGCCTTCTCAGCGTTGGTGTCTTTCGCTTTCTTGGCCAATTCCTTGGCTTGGGGTTCCATTTTTTCCGTAGCCACCGATGTTCTCCTGCGCAGGTATCTCTTAACTTCGCGCAGTGATGCTTCGTACGCTGCTTGTTTGTCTTGGGCCAGCCGCTGCCAGCCTTGGATCAGCGCCAGACATTGTGACGCAGTCAAGCTAGTACAGAATACTTGCACTTTATCTCCTTCTAAAATGCTGAAGAGTCGCTGTTTAGGCGCACCATTGGCGCCTCGGACATTGTACATAAGGAAATCGAACATTGAGATATTGGCGACTAGGAACGGTTGATAATCGAAAGAGACCTTGGCTTGTAGCTGTTGAAAAGAGATGGAGGCCTGAATGAGTGGAACAGAATGCGCATTGGGCTTCTCCTCCGGCCATTGAATGGATGTGCGAATCTTCAGTGTCTGAAGCTCGACCGACCCGCTCATGCGGCCTTTACTTTCTACCTCAGTAGACTTGAAACCAATGCTGAGTGATTGTTCTCGATCAGATGTCTTCCTCGATGACAGCCACAAATCGTTGACTGCGAACTGTGCCTTTCCAAGCGTAGACCCCAGATCAAGCTGAATCTCAAGCTTCTCAATGGCAACCGCACTATTCCACGGAAATGCTGGCGCTGCTGCCACTTGTTGGTAACGCTGAACGATATAAGCCTGAGGCTCATTTGACTCCGGTTGAAATGCCCTGCCGCCATTGGTCTCTTCGTTGGAGGGAACCCAGATTTCACGGAAGAGCAGGAGGTCTTGAACTTGCTTTGCGTTAAGCATCACTTGCATCGGACTGACTCGGAGCACAGCCGAAATGCCCTTCGAACTGCTCAGATGTTTGCTATTCATGAGAGACATGACGATGGACTTCACGTCAAAGCTCGCAGTCGACTCGTTTGAGTAGACATGCTTGACTGATGCCCGCAACGAATTGAAAGCTACCAGAACCGCCAAGAACCTCCCCTGCTCATCGGATTGCACCGTGTTGATCGTTATGTAGACGCTCTCGAAGCCTGCCGTGGCCGCTACTCTAGCGATGGGCTGGCAGCTAAGGCTAAACTCCTGTTTGCGAATCAAAATCCCGACATTCACCTTGCAACGACCGAGAATTGAGGCCGCATCTTTCGTATCGAATGGGGCTTCCTGCATTAGCTTCTGCGGCTGTAATATGGCGGCACTGGATGGTCTCCTTGGCTTGTCGTGGCCTTCCATGACCTCCTTGATGGCGGCGGTCATCTGCTTTATTACAGGAACAAGCGACGGGTATAGGACATTTGTCGAGGCATCAATCTTTAATTCTGCGTTCAATGCGGACACATCCTTGCCATTGTCCTCAAACTGGACTTTGACCGCCACCCCAGGGGCTCTGAGTGTTGCAGTGGTCGCTGCATCTCCTTGGACGTACTGCCCATACTTGGCTTCCGGCCGGCGACTTCCCGTCCAAGATGCAGTCAGCAGTGTTTGTTGATCGTCGGTGGATTTGCTCTGAAGAGACAGAATAGCTCCCGCAAAGTCAACGTCTACTAGTATGGAGCGTAGACGTTTGTTTCCAAAGAGAGGACGCTGTTTGTTGCTTTCGACGTTTGGTTTCGCAACCAAGACAGAATCCGCGTCACGTATAATCTGGCTAGCAGAAGCGATCGAATCCCGTATCATACTGGCTGGGAGGATGAAGTCAGATGTTGCTCGCACGTCTAGCGACTTTCCAGCGGCCTGGAGGGCCAGCAGAATCTCCGTTTTGTTTGAAGAATATGCCACATTGAACACCAATTCAGGCATGAGCGCGGAGTTAAGCGATCTCTTCCGCCGGTCACCAGAAGCCGGCACCATCTGTAATTGCATGTCTTCAATTCGAAGCTTGGCGGCATTGGGTCTGCTATTGGACAGATCCACCTGCTTGATACTGAAAACCAGATCATCAGGCTTGCGCCCTGATCTATGCTGCGGTAAGGTGGACATGTTCCATCCGATCTGAATATAGTTCAAATGCAATGAATACATGTCCCTGAATAAGTCATTTGGAATTGTCTCATCGCTGATCTTGATCTTGGGGATGTCTGGGGCTTGAGCGGTTAACTCGGCATGACCACGACGGCGTAACTTCCTCAGTCGCTTGACCTCGTGAGATAAGTCGAGCGTCTTGATGCGATCCTGAAGATGGCTAGCAATATCAACAACTAGCGCGGCCGTTTCGGAAAAGAGCTCAATATCAAACTTCTTGCTGTTCAGATGATATGCTCGCCTGGTTTCGCCATCTTCACGTGTCACGGACGTTCCCTGAAGTTTAGCTTCCACAGCAATACTGCAGAACGAACGACTTTGAGACGCTTCGCTTTTCTTCAAATCAAAGACGATATTCGAAGCGTCGATGTTAAATTCCGGGAACTCCATCGGGCGTCCTTGATCCAATCCATTGTCGAGTCGCATGCTTATCATTCCCAGGTTCAAGTCCATATCAGCCGAATATTCCTTACCATTGAGACCTGGAGCAGTAGCATGAATTTTCGTTCCTGCCATGGACAAACGGGCCTTGTAGAGAAGACCACGCTCTGAAGAAAGCGCTTCTTTTTGGTGCGAAGATTTATTGATGGCCAAAACTTCTTCGAGATGCAGCTGCAAGATCTCGGCATTCTGCTTAAGATCCGACACCAAGTGGGAAACTTCAGGTTTTGTTAAAGCACCCAGGAGACTCCGCACCGCGCTTGCCTCCAACTGAATAAGTTCAATAGTTGTATCGACATCCACCTCCATGCCGCTGGACGGCATGTTGACCATAACCCGCCCATTGATGGGTGGTATCTCTAATTGTGACAAAGCGCGGCGCCCGCCTCCTTCGTTCGAGTAGAAGGTATGGGAATTCTTCTTGAGGTCGAAATCGACCTCGATCTTGGATTCCGTCCTGGGCATGACTGACATTCGTGCCACCTTGCCAGCAATCGTGTAGGTCAACGATGGTAGAATACAGAAACTCAGCTGATAATCGCCCAAGAACATTGCGACATGGAAGTTATTGGAAGGGGATTTCTTCACCACCGTGCTCATGCCCGGCCGGGAGTCACTGAGATTCTTAGCAAGCCGATGAAGGTACCGGACCTCATCCGCTATCACTCGATCCGCTGTGTGCGCGAGGCTCACGGGGTCTTCTTTCATGTCATATCGCAGTTTCCTGCAAGATCCAGCAATCTTCCAGCCGTGAGTCAGTTCCTTCCTTTTCTCTTCCGTGATGCGCGAGGAGTACAAATACGGATCGCGGACGTTCCAAGCCATCAGCGCCTTGGAAAGACTAGATAGTTCAGCGGAGCACGTCTGAGCACTGAGTAATACACTTAGAACCTCGGGATTCTCCGCTTCTTTTGATTTGTGGACCATCGAGCTCCTCAGGCCCTTGCTATACATTGCTAGTTTGATGTTGATCCCGTCCAGTGTTATGAAGCCAGAGTCAACCCCGAGAATGAGATGTAGCTCGTTGTCTTCCATGGGCTGATCATTGGATGCCTGAGCAGAAGATGCGGACTCTTGCTTGGTCTCGGACATCGTCTTTAACACACCATCAACAAGATCGAGAATTTCCCACCGCAGGTGGAGGCCAACAGATGAGCAATAAGTCTGCGAAATGATCACTCTCGTCGGTTTCTTGTCAGGTAAAGTCTGCTGCGAGCTGATAGACAACGCAGATGACAAATCCTCAACGACAAAGTCACTCTCTTTCGGTCCAGGGTCAATGGTGAAGCGGAAGTTTTTGATTGTAAGCGACGCTGCTATTGCTGTAGGTATATCTGACGGCTCCGACTCTGATGTGTCCCAGATCTTTCGCATCACATAACTCTTCTGTACATGTGCCAAGTCCCAGGCACGCCACTGGTCGAAACCTGACAATACAGTTGCCTTCGCGTTATCCGGAATCGATATATTGTCACTGGAGCATTTCGAAACCAGGTCTCGCTGTTGATGTACTGGTAGATTATTGTAGACATTGCGAATCCGAGAAATGATTTTCCATGAGTCGTGCTGCCGTAAATGAGTGGGAGCAACCCTAAGAACATGCGAAATGCGAGTGAGGAACGCAGGGTCAGGGATGTTTCCTGCCGATTGGGTAAGGGAATATATCATAAAGCGAAGTCGCTTGCTGCCGACAGAGGAGCTATGTTCAAAAGACGAGGCGACAGAATCAAACATAGTTGTTGCCCGACGAACGAGGACGGCAAGTTGCTCCACCGATTTCGTGGAGCTGATGGTATCAAAGCCACGAACCTGAAGGTTAGTTCTAGTGATGGGTGCTGTCACCAGCCAAAAGCCCAAGTCACTAAAAAGACACCTGAACCCAGCCTTCTCCTGAAATGCATCCGCCCGGCCGCCCTCAACAAATCCGGTGAGACTCTGGGCTGCGGCATGAACGGTGAATTTTTTATTTATACCGGCTAGAAGATCACCTTTCTGTCTTTCAATCCTCGTCCGGATTTCTGTTCTCAGGTTGGAAATCTCGATGCTATACTCATCTCGAAACCCAACCTCATGATCCATAGGGGAGTCAGAAGCGTTGACCATTTTCGCAACTATGAATGGAGCCCGAATCGCAAAGCTCGTCGACTGTTTCGGTCGTTTCATTGACTTATCATGACCAACGATGTCGGATATGACGTCCTTCTGCAGCGAATCGATTATCTCAATCGGGTGACTCGGTTGCAGTTGCTCGATCAACGATGATAGCATGAATAGGAACTCGGGTGAGCAAGCGCCTCTAATTCCCGAAGGTAACTCGCATAGGAAATTCGTCAGAGTTACTCTTTCCTCGTCGAATGCTGAGAATAGAGGATCAAATTTTGCAACGATCTCTCCATCTCGAGAAACATCCCCATCTGACATTCGTCTTGTGGGAAGCTGCGAACTATCCAAGGAGATCTTGTGAAGCGTGAATTCGGGCATTGTCCATGCACTCGAGGACTTGGAGCTGGTTGTTGTATGGAGAGCCTTCGGAAATTCCCTGGCCTCGCTGTATCTTGATATGTCTCGAGCATCGTTATCAATCCGATGCTCGGGTTTTCGATCGCTTCCTATTCCCTGCTGATTTCGCAAAGACATCTTCTTGCGCCTCCTTCGCCCTCTCCCACTTCTAACGCTCGAATTATCTGAAGGCAAGACGAAGCTCCTTGAGCTTTGCTGGCTCCTGGAATCGGAGAGACTGTCCGCTGAGGATAACGTATGAGGCTGCTTAATAATAGGCTCAGGCATGGAAGGTATGGCAATTGTTGGAGGAGCAAGTTGATCATTTGGAGTGCGAAACGAACTAGGGTCAAGCTCTTCCCAATCAAACATGAGCCATGGTGTTCTTTGAGTCCTCTGGTCGTGCACGCCGATATGTTCTTGTTGCAATTTCCTATCCTCGTCGATATCTGCCCTCCGCTGTGCCATCCTCAGTTTAATCGTTGTCTGGAAAAGCGCAAGGGGAGATACACTCGCCGGCGACGAACTTCCTTTCAGGTCAATATCGCGGCAGTTAACCGCGGCGATGGAAAGATCAGGTACAAGAAGGCTCACGCGCTTTGAAAATGATGCATTTGCCCAGTCGTTGAATTTGGTTGTGATAAGCCCTGAGCTGAGTATCAAAGCTGCTTGCTCTGACAACACCGAGATATGAATTGGTTGTATTTTGGCACGAAGGAAGGTGACATCATGGAGCGCAATGGGAAACAGCGGCGGAAGAGCATTCTCTTCGTTATCGAAAGACTGATCGAAGCTCTGCAAGGCTGCAGCCAAGCAGCCCAAGAATTCCGCCGAACATTCACCAAGGATTTGCCCTACTTCAAAGTCCCAGTTGCAAACATAGGTCGGCTCCGAAGGAGGCAGGCCAAATAGTCGATGCCCGTGGATGAAAGTTCCATCAATGAACAGCTGAGTATCAGATATGCTGGCTGGTCCTTCAACCCTATGCACCTCCATAGCTGCTCTCAGAGGTGAAATTGAGAATTGAAGGTCCATGTAGTAGTTGGTAAACCGCAAGTCAACCTCCAAGGAGGGAGTTGTGAGCCGAACACATTTCAAGCGATCATACATATTCTCCGGCAGAAGGGCACAAGCATCATCGACGGCAACATGCACGATAACATCGAGGTCATTCGACTTCCGATTCGGATTAATTCCATTGTGGAAATTAGCTCGCTCCTCGGAATAGGCCAGTTCCTGAAATTCTTCAAGGGTTTTGAAATGCATTTCGTCTCCAAAATAATTTTCCCTTATCGTCATGAAACTTTTGATCAAGAATCCATATAGATAGAGCTTAGGAGAAACACCATGGATACTGAGCAACAAGGTGTCGGTGAGATCTGGCGCTGTTGAAAGATAATAATTGTATGAGCCTCCGAGAGAAAGACCGTGGAGCGTGGCAATTGATCGATCTCGCAAAAATGTGTGCAGAGTATCCCACTGCGGCGACAAAAAGTCTATTCCACCACTGTCGAGATAAACGTTGAACTTGACGGCATTTTGCTCCGGCTTGTATGTTGTCAAAGGAATCAAGACATCAGATGTCAGCTTCTTGCCCTTGATCACCAGCATCCGGTTGTCATCTAAATCGGAGGGATTGCTTATGATGTTGAGGTCATTGACGTTAAGAAAAAGCTTGAAATCGACGAACGATAAGTTGAGAGTATAGGTAAACGGCACGAAAGTGAAGTATTCCTGCGGGGGCCCAGACGCCCAGTCACTCACGAGATCAGTAAGAAGGAATATGTGATCGCGCAACAAAAACAGCTCCATGTTATGACTCTCAACGTCGAACGTCCATGTACGAAGACTGTTCCAGGAGAGGGGGTTAGAGAGATCGCAGGTGACAAGCTGCCTAGGACATTGCCACAGCAATGCATGATTGACACTGGAGGACAGTCTAGAATCTCGAAGATCCAGATCGAGTAAATTGTTGAATCCCCTTGTAGTCGAGGCCACCATATCCATAGTATAGGTGACAGTGGAGTCCCCAGCGACGCGGAGGGACAGCCAACCAAATGGACGAATGTCAGGGCCAAGGTTACTTTTATCACCTTCCGCAGGGCGCGATGGTCTTCTCTTTTGCTGCTTCTTTAGTTTCGTAGCTCCTTTGATTGCATCAGCTCGGCCTTTCCACAGCCAGTCTTTTGACGGCTCCCTCGTCGGGATGCGCAACATTGTCTCTTGGCTCATCTCCAGTCTCATTTTGAATACTGTGTTCCTTCTTAGGTCACCCGGAGCTAATGGTTCAGAAGACTGGGAGCTGCGGTAGGTGTTCGGGAAAAACACGTTCTGCAAGCCGACACGCTCCCTATCGGCCCAAGGCCCGTAGTTGATAGTGCCCCCATCCAACTTGATGTCGATGCCCCATTCTGGTGGTGGCGCGCCATTTATGTCTGAGGAAGCCGCAGAAGTTGACATCTTCCCAGGGTCTTGGTGAGACACGACGCATCCGGGAATATCCCAATAGTAGGATATGGCCATGCTTGGGCTGTCAACAAGTGTTGAAAATCTTCCATACTCAACAGAATGCCATTCTTCATGGTCGTCTTGAGTACTATCGTCCAGATACCGGGATAGGCCAATCCAATGGGCATCGTTCCGAAAGCCTGTCTGGTTTCTAGGCGTGTTTATGCTTTTGTTGTGATTATGAAACGACTCAACTGAAGTTTGGAAGTACGGAATGAGGTCCCGTATACTGTGCCATGCCCGTCGTTTCTGGAACTGGTAATTAAAAATAGTGTCTCTTTTGCGCCGCCTGCCTGTTTTGTCTTCATTCTTTAAACTTAATCCATCAGCAGCAGCGAGCTGGCTCTGCTTATAATCTGGGTTCGGTCGCATTTGTATAACAGGATGGTTGATCTGAAAAGAAAATACCTGACGGTAAAGATCGTACGGACCGGCACTGCAGGCTTCTATGAGACCAGTTCCACTGTCAAAGGTGGTGGTCAAGACTGATCTTGTGTTTTCATTTCCAATGACAATGGCGCCCTTGTCGCACGCGATTTTGAGTGGCAGGAGTCGGAGCAGCCTCGACAGACTCTCCCCTATTTCTTGTGAAGATTCAGCCACATTTTGTGACCCTCTCTTTTCCGTGTCATTTCCCTGGCGGGTTTCCTTCAATTGCGGCTCCGATGAATCTCTTCCTGTTTCTTGCGGTTTGGTAGCACTCGGTGGAGCTGTCGGATCATCGCCGGCAATCGGTTGGCCAAAGCCGGCAAGGATACTGTCGTACGCCGGCGTGCGATTGTATATAAACCACTCCAGGCCGTAGAACTGAATTGTAATACGACAGGGAAGGTTGTCCGCTCCTTTCAGGCATCCCTGTTCTCCTTCGCCATTGTCCCTGCCAGCCTTGTCCAAACTCTGAGTATCGGGGCGTTGAGATCCGGCCGGCGTCCTTTCATTGCTCGAACTCAGCAAGGACAGATCAGTATGTCTGACTGTGCGCTTCCAATAATGCCATGTTATAAATCCTCCGTGCACAAAGATTGTCTCGTTCACCCCGTGGTATCGGATACCTTTCCAGAAGATCCTACCTCCGAGTAGCGAGATCTGGAGCGCATGAATATCGACATATGCGCGGTAGTAGTGCCAGGTATAGGCGCGGATAGCGTACGACAGGAGAGTTGCGAAGAGACGGTTAAAGTAGAGCAGGAAAAACAGCACCCTATTGATCTAATTAGCAATTGGCGTCCTTTCTGGGGGTGAATACGGGGAAAGATACAAGATGCAAGATACGATGAGCTCAAGCAGGAAAAACCTTGGGTGTAATTAGTCAAGGTCAATATCTACTAGCCACCACGTTCCTTACCAGTTAAAGCTGGGATCAGGGGTTAAAGATAGGGTTGTCAAGCTCGTGCTTGTGCTGGCCATGTCTTCCTAATCTGGTGCGCCGATGGCCGCAAACATGGCGACTCAGCAAAGCGAGCGATCTCTCCTCAAATGAACCGGACAAATGGTGAGAAGAAGGCTCCGACACAACCTCATCGTACCAAGTGGATTTGTTTAATTCGAACCTCAGCAAACCATAGTGCTCAGTCCTCGCGTCGTTGAGAGGTTCTCCCTCGGCATTGAATTGATGAGGCTAGGCGGTGTCTTTTGATCCCTCCTGCCTACGCAATGCGGCACGGGACTTGGTCTGGACTTCTTTAGGTTATCTAGCTAGTCAGACAGCTTCGTCCTTTGTTGTTTTTCGGCCACGGGTCATATTTCGAGAAATATCTTGCTCTTGGTCTTATTTTCTCGAAGAGCAGCTCCTTTTATCTTCGAAGGATCATGTTTTGATATTTTGGTTATCACCGCTAGGTTGCAGCATGCTTTGCGGGTAGACTCAGGTAATCAACGAAACGCGCGGTCATGTACCGCGGAGTCTTCACGACAATGACTGCAGGCTCTTCTTCCGGTGGTACAGGGTCGAGGCTGGCTCGAGCTGTGGTGATAGTTGCTGGCGTCTCTGCACTGGTAGCTTCGATGCTGTCACTTTTGTGAGTATCACATGTAGTGCTGCTATTACCTCAAGGATCGCTGAGCTAACATCACCTGTTCTTTACAACTAGGTCCATATGGCTCCAGACGTGCGATAAGGCCCTTTCGAGCTCATCAGCTATGCGCTGACTCGTTCCACAGTAAAAATTACCGAAAACCGTTGCTCCAACGATACGTTGTTCGCATACTCTTGATGTTGGTGTTTGCTCCTAAGCAGGAGACCATGAGCTCATTCAACCTAGGGTTCCGATATATGCGGTTGCTTCTTGGTCAAGCATCGTTTCACGGCGAGCGTCTCTTTGGCTAGATCCTATTCGCGACGTCTACGAGGTATAGCAGAAGCTCTATTCCATTGCGCCTTGGTGTTGACGTCTGCTTGTTAGGCCTTCACGATCTACACATTCTTCCAGCTACTCATCAACTTTCTCGGTGGCGAGCGGGCTTTGATTATCATGACACATGGACGCCCTCCTGTATCTCATGCGTGGCCCCTGAATCACTTCCTTCCAAAGGTCGATATCTCGGATCCGCACACATTCCTGGCTGTCAAGCGCGGGATCCTCCAGTATACATGGCTGAAGCCTATTTTGGCCATCGCCTCAATCGTAATGAAAGCAACGGATACCTATCAAGAGGGCTACCTCGGCCTGGAGTCAGGTTACCTTTGGACAGGTATCGTGTACAATGTCAGCGTCACTGTTAGTCTTTACTCTCTCGCAATGTTCTGGGTCTGCTTGCACGACGACTTGCAGCCATTTCGGCCGGTTCCCAAGTTTCTCTGCGTCAAACTCATCATCTTTGCCTCCTATTGGCAGGGCTTCTTCTTGTCCATTTTGCAGTGGTTAGGGGCCCTGTCGAATGGTGTGGCAGGGTACACACCCGACAACCTCGCTGCAGCAATACAGGATAGCTTAATTTGTTTTGAGATGCCCATTTTCGCCATCACCCATTGGTACGCCTTCTCCTGGCACGACTACGCGGATCCAACCATTTCCGCCGCTCGGCTGCCGGTTGTGTATGCGCTTCGAGATGCCTTTGGAGCCAAAGATCTGGTGGAAGACACGAAGATGACTCTTCGGGGTGAGAACTACGAGTACAGGCTATTTGATTCCGGCGATCATATCATCCCGCATGCCGAGTCTAAATCTCGAGTCAAACGCGTGATGGACGGAATGCGGTACGAGCGAGGCGGAAAGGCAAAGTACTGGATTCCCAAGCCAGGAGAGGTCAACAGTCGAACTCCTTTACTGGCTGATGCAGAATCGAGTAACCGGAGTCGGAGAAGCAGTGCTCTGGAACGTTTCCGTTCAAATAGCGACATTGAAGAAACCACTCTGGATCCAAACGATGAGGAATTGTTCAACAAAGCTCGCGCCTTAGAGTTTGGGGACTGGAATGTAAGTCTTGCCCACATTGACGACGAAGGACGAAGCGGAGAATTGACTTTTTCCAGTACCCCGTAATTACAGCCAACGTCGTTCCAAGAGATCAACGTTTGCCGAATACCACAACCTACCAGAATGTTGAGCAAGCGGCCAAGCCAGTGAGGAGAGCCCGCAAGCCCAGAAAATCCCGTACAATGAGCGGGAAAAGTGAGCAGCGGGATGACCGCAATGGCTCGAGTCACTCGCGGCGAAAAGGCAGTCAGGAGTCGCCTTCCCTCAAACGCGGTTCGAGCTCCTTGACATCCCAAGGTTCCCACCGCAGCCAGTTAGTTGACCTCGTAGTTGAAAATCGAGAGGCTGAGGAGGAGGAACGGGCGCAAGCCCAGAGAGCTCTTGGTTCAGCCTGGGTCGAACCAGAAAACAAACACTTTCAGTAAGTTCAGGATTCTTTCGAGAATTGGTTGGGGAATAGCATTAATCATTTCACATTTAGGAGGCCTTCCGGTAAGCCAGTCGGCGAGCACGACACAGCATCGCCTGGAGGGGGCGGGAGCACCTCTAATGAAACCACGGAAGCTGTTAAACAGCCTGAAGAACCCGAAGAAGAAGAGTCGAGAACGCCAGTCTGGTCCTATGGGGGCCTGGAAGAGGAGAACGTTTGGGGTAAATAGATGGATGAGGTTAACTTCAACTGATGCCAAACGGCTAATGACGGGACGACCTGCGATTAATCATTCTGTGTGTTCAAACAAATTTCCTAAGATATATTATTTTCCATTTGGCAATTGAATATAAGGGATACGATTGAGCGACAGCTAAAGCCAGCAAAATGAGACCGCCCTTTTTTGCTAGCCACGAGGTAATCAGGCATCATTGGCCGGAAAGCTGATGATAGGAAGGACGGTGGTCAAACAGAGAAAGGCTAAATGACTTCTATTATTGTCTCCTGGCGACGTGGTAGTGATAGAAACCTATTAGTTTCTGCGGCTGAGCAATAGCGGTGCCTCTTTACGCGCCGCCCACCACTAAAGCGGGAGAATCAACCATCACTTCTCCAGTCAGGCACCGTCACTTCTAGCCCGTCGTGGGATGAACTGTCGGCGATCCAAGCCAGTCGATGTGATTTACTCTGCTGCTGCCAACAAATGAGATGCAGATCCTGCCTGAGCAATGATCAACGATCCAACACGCTACTCGAGATGGTGTCCCACAAACCGCTGTGACTGGTTCTGACGACCATGTTTTGAGCCTCGTGGGAAATTATCGGTTGATCACAGCTTGCGTAGCGCAGCAGGCGTTACTTGAATCAGGTTAGATGCAGCTGCATCATGCAGGATCGCTATTCCGTTTCATCCTGAGCTGCGTGCTTGTTGTCGCTCGCCTAAGGGGCCTATGTATATGATGGATGGACCTCCCCACGCAGGGGTCTTTTGTCGTTGGTTGAGTAAATCGAGTCGTTGGCCCAGAGCTTCCAGCCTCTCTAAAGTTTTGCGTGGTGAATATCAGCTGGCCTGTCTGTTACCGTTGTGCTTGTGGTCATTCAATCTTTATCATTCATGTTTAACACTTATTGTTTCGCGACCCTTCAGCTCTGTCGGTATCTCCAAGAAGTGATGGAGCAACAGCTTTGAAGCTCGGACGGCGATGAGGCTGGCAATTGAACAAGCAGGATCCGTGTTCACTGGCTGGATTGCGTCCTGCTTGTCCTGTCTGCGCCCTGAAGGTGATGTTCACCACTCACATTACCAGAAAGCAATGAAGTCGAACGGTATTTATTCCTCTCCTGACGGTATATGTTATCAACACACTCTAATGTCTTGCAATTCAGGCGTCGAACGAGAGATGAGGATATGTCATACTCAGCCTCATCTCGTGCCTCCAATGAAGCTGGTGGTCTATGGTGACCTTCCGAGCCCAGGTCCTCCGCCTCGGACCTCATCATTTCCATCATGGATAACGGAGGGCAGAAGCATCGCCTCCCGGGCATCCAACAGGGCCAGCATGTCGTTGAGGCGGCAGTCCACCACCCCATTGAGGATCAGTGCACCGACAGACTTCAGAAGAGTCGAGACTTTCCAATCCTTTGCCTCCAGTCCAGCGGAGTTTCAACCTCTCGTGTTGAAGATTCACACGCCGGGCAACCGCCTCTCAGATCTGCCAACCTTTGACGACTTTCTTTCACAGGAGGACCAGCGACGATCTCTTGCCTGGCCTGCAAAAGCTCTTGTCTCTCCCACTGAACCTTCACGTATTTCCCGCGCTCGATCTCATCATCACTCTTCATCATCCTTTCAATTAGCCCGCAAACCCGTAGGATCAGGGTCCCGTCGATCTTCCCTTGCCAACTTGGAGCAGCTTCTGGACAAGCAATCTTCAATCACAAGCTCTGGGATACCTCATTTCTCGGCGCGTACATCGACCGCCACCGGCCTCAGCGAGGCTTTGTTCTCACCAACACATACCAGGCTGAATTTCTCGGCTGGCTACGGATCAATGCCTCTACGCCAACACAGCGATATAACATCGTCCATCGCAGTGGCCCCCAAGACACCCCCCAAGACACCCCCCAAAACTCCCCTGCAGGACAGGCCGCTACCACCTCTTCCTACCGACAACTCCCCATCATCAATGGGAACATCCCCATCCAATCCCTCGTCCTCCACCCTCTCCGAGAACGACATCTCAACCCCAACCCCAAACACCACTCCATCCCGCACCGGCCGCGTCGCGCAATGGCTCCTCCAAACAGGCAACAAAACCTCTCCCCCTGTCCCCTCGAAATCCCGAGCCGAAAAGGGTGCGAGCGGAAGCGCAAGCGCAAGCGCCTTTCGCATCCGCACACGCACGCTCAGCGGCTCGACGGCCGTCTCTTCCGCACCAAGCACAACAACCACCACAGGCTTAGGTCCAAGGACACCCCCATCACGGGGCACACAAGACCGCAATCCCACTGTCCCATCCGAAAAGGACCTCGAAGCCTTTCCGTCCCGGGCCCTCTTCTCACACGCCCCGCCAGCCGTCTCATCCACATCCATGTCCATCCCCGACGACAGACCCTACCCCACCATCTACGAAGGCCAGCAACAACAATTCGCATACAGCGAGTTGGATTACTACTCGAGTCCCAATCACCGCCGATCAACCATCGGTCTAGCCTTTTGATACTTCCGTTGGTCTTCGTTTTCCGTCATTCATTTCTACTGCTCTATGCAATGCACTGCACACGTTATCGTAGTGTGCTCGAGGCAACTGCCAGTGCCAGATGCATGTGCCTTACATGCAGGATTCGATCATGTCGATAGATATTTCCCGCTTTTCTCTTGTTTTGCCGCTTCTGTGTGATATGATTCCCCTTGCGTAATGTGCGTACCTGCAGCATTCGGTCTGCAGGTCGGGTTAGACTTGCGCTCTTTCTCGTTGGTCGGGGAGTGACTGGATAATAATGTATCTTACATTCGATCGTACCCATGAATGATGGTAAATTGTCATAGGCTATCTGTAGTATATGAAGCAGGGTGCATGGAGTATCAGAAAAGCAGTCACTTGGTATTCTGTCTACACTTCAAGGTCTTGGGATATCCGTGTGCATCAAGGTATATAAAACGATCCAACATCAAGCAGTCAAACAGAACCAGTCTTCAACTCCGTGATGGAGAAGAAAGCAGATTGAGACAGAGAAAGAGCAGACATGCAAACACCTCCATACACCATCATTCCACTTGGTATCATATATTGAATGTTTGAAAGAAGATTCGACCCTCCAATGTGTTTCCCATGTAAAAGACAAAATCGGCATTGCCGTCTCTCCACACACCCCGGGATAAGCACGAAACAAGAAACGCAAAACATATCGCACGCAGACTAATCAGGAGAAAGCAGAAAGGCTGGTTTTGGGAAAGAGAAGACGCAGGAGTAAAACGGCTTTCAATTCAGAACAGAGCAGCCAATACTCCATTTTCGTCCTACACGAAATCTCCTGACGATTCCTCTTGCATGCTGTCTGTGGTATCAAATGGGAAAGAAACCGAAAACAGGAAAAACAAAACCGCTGAAAACAAACTTCTCGAAACAGCAGATCAAGTGCCTTGGGGTATAGTGCTGCAAACTGGTATCTTGATTTAACGCGGTGGCCCAATAGGAGCCGGGTATCCAGAAGTAGAATTGGAAGTACTAGGACGACCACTATCAAAAGATGCGCGGGGATCATGCTTGGGAGTCATGTCGCCCGGCGCGGTACCGAACGGAAATTTGGTATCAAAACGTGCTGGCCAACCGTTTGTGCTGCTGCTGTGGCTGTGGGAACTGCCAAGGACAGGCAAGTCGTCCTCGGGTAGATTGACCCCCGAGTCATTCCATGGGTTGCGGTAGCCACTGTCTCGGGACTCCATGGAAACAAGAGAGGCCTTTGACGCGTTGCTAGATGCATGTTTGAAGAACGAACCGGGAGAGGCCGAATGGTTCTTACGGCCAATGAAAGAAGAAAACGAGGAGATGCTGCCGGGCTTCCGAAGTCTCTCGAAAATCGATCCACGCTCGCTCGTCTCATCGGGAAAGTTGGGCCGGGTGGGGGAGTCGGTAACAATGGGCGTGGGAGCATGCTGCAATAGCTTCGAGTCGAAGAACGGGAGGGACTCTTCAAACGAGTCGGACTTGGGGCGCGGGATTGCACCCTTGACCGTGGTCGCATCAAGGCCATGGGCGACAAGCCGGGAGATCAAGAAATCGATGGCATCCTTGAGGCCACCAGCGTTGTTGCGCGTGTACCCGAGCACAACACGGTCCTCGGGAGCGAAGTTTGAGGAGGCCGAACCGGTCTCCGAGATTGGCGACTCGGGGTTTGCGTCCACCGAAGTATCAACTTCGTATTGCTCTTTCAACTTGCAGCAGACATCCTCGCGGAATTCGGGAGATTTGAAAAAGTCACGCAATTCCTGAGAGCTCTGGAAAAGAAGTTCGTGACTCTCTGGCACCATTCCCAGCAAGGCATCAACAGCCTGAGGGACCTGATACTCGGGTCCAGAAATAGTCACAACATCGCTAGCGAGCTCTGTGCTAGGGAACTCGATCTTGCAATTCCACTTCTTCTCAAGTTCATCGATCTCGGTCATGCGGGCAAGCAGTTCACGGTGGTACAAACGATTGATGACCACACGCTCAGAGACGTATTCGGCATCCTGGATAGCTATTAGAAGACCAACATTTAACGGGCTTTGACGACAAGATCGACCACTTACAACTTTCTCAACCATGTCCATGATTTCCTGCTTGACCAGATCGAGAGACTGGGCATTACGAGCTGGCGTCCGGCAGATGACATTGTCGACCTTGATGTCATCATCTTCCTTGCCCATACCGCCGCGGTCCATAGCGTTGGAGAATTTGACGAAGACGGAATACTTCTTCATGATGCGTTGAATGTGCTGGCCGCCGATTCCGATGATCCGCTTGTGGTATTGATCCGGCACATGGAAAGAGATGGAAGCAGGCATTTCCTGCTCAACAAGATCAAGTCCGTTCTTCGTGGACTCATATTGATTGCCACAGACGTCGATGTAGAAGTTGTACTCGTTAAAGCCATCGAATATGATTTGAACGTTGCCTGAAGAAGGTCAATGAGACGTTGCAAACGGTGGGTTGAAATGGTCGAGAAGACTTACTCTGGCCCATGATCTTATTAATCTTGCCGTTCTTCTTTCCACTGACGAACTCCTTGTGCTCATTTGCAAGCTCGATCTTGACGCGCATTTGGTATTGGCTTCGCTTCACAAATGGAATTTGATTGACAACCATCATTGCAGATTTTACCGCGTCGTCCGACCCGTTGATGGTAAAAGTGAGATTATCAAAGCTGACTTCGGCGCCCGAATTGGTGCAGATGTCAGATAACATCGTGCGGATATCCGCAGCAGAAGGAGCGCGGAAGCCACCTTGGGAAGGGTCAGGCATGATGATCCACCACGAAGCACTGTAGAATTGACCGGCCTACACATTTGTCAGAAAGTGAATCAAATAGGGTCAGAGATTGTACGGCTCAACGCACCAGAGCCATTATCTCCCGCACAGTGCGCTCAACGTGCAGAACCTCGGTGCCCTGAATACGCACAAGGCCCCGTTGGCTGCCGAGTTGCGGGAAGAGAACATAGGAACCGTTCATTTCCATCACCTTCCGGACCTTGTCGAGGCGGTCAAGCAGAATGTTGTCAATCTTGCTAGAATTGACGATGACATCCTTGACGTAGATCTTAACTCCCATCACCAACTCCCGCAACTTCTGTTTGGCACGAGCAATCTGTTCCTGGGTATCACCCGTAATGTACACCTCATCTTCACTGCGGCGATGGGCACCTGGAGGAGTGTAGCCAAAAATCCGTGGGAAGGGTGGGGGGAAGTAAATTGCCGTGCCGGTAGCCGCTTCGATAAGCTTGATGTTCTTGCGCGTCCGACCGCAGACCAAAGTGTGCATGGTCAACTCCAATCTCATGGCATCCACATGACGTTTCAGCTAGCGATGCATTAGTGCCCAGATCATCTGATTGCACAAGAGGAAACTTACAATTTGATCGATCATGATCAAGACTCTGGTCTTGGCATGCTCAGCACTCTCCATGTCACCGTAGATGGAAACCCGGAATCGATGATCCAGCCCATTGTCCGAAGCGTATCCGTAGGATGAAACCACCGAACTGTCCGAATCACGAAACTTGGGGCTCAGTAGGAAAATGTCGGTGCCCGTGTAGGCGGCCAACGTATCCAGGTGTTCCAAAACACTGGATCGAACGCCCTTGGTCGATCCATCCATAATGAGATGTATGTCCACGTCGACGGTCGCGCAGCGCTGAGGAAGATAGATAAGTTAGCGAATATTACAACCACCTAGATATGATGCTCTGCAGCGAAAGCTCGTTTCATACCAGTAAGATGGGTGTCTCATTGAGAATTTTTGCCCGCATCTTGCGCACAGTTTCTCCGTCACCCGTGACGCAGACGTTGGTCACCAAGCCTTGAGGTCGCCTCTGCAATGATGGAACCGACTTGGGTTCTGAAGACGTAACCAGGGCTTCAACCCGACCGTTACTGGACTCCGTAATCTGACGGCATAATCTGCGAAGAGATTCGACGTTGCTGGCGTGGACGGGTAGGTTGTAGACCGGCGTTCCTTCCGGGGTGCCTTCAGGAAAAGACCAGCGCTGAAGGGCGCCGGGACTCGCATGAATCACGTCATCGATATCGGGACCGGCGAGGGTGGAGGAGAATGGGACATTGAAGGACAGGTTGACGGTGGGATCGATTCCGGTGGGAGGAGTCATAGGAGGAGCGCCGTGCGGTCGCCGAAGAGTGTGGGAGGTCATGTCAGTATGAGGTCTAGACATGCCAAAGGTAGGTGTCATCCGCTCCCAGCCATGACGGGCCTGGCCCGTAAAATTGGAGATCTTGTGCATGACACAAGAATAGATCGAATCTCTGACCCCTTGAACAAGTCGAGGGGAAAGAGAGGAGGGGGAGCAGAAGGAGGGAAATGGCGGAAGTTGATCCGGGAGGAATTTGGTGAAGAGAAAGAAGAGGAGGGATCTATCTCAAGAAGGACGAAGTCGCCGTTCTCGACAGGGATGATTGGGGGAGGGCGGCGTCGGATGGAATGGTGTAGGTGGACAAGGGCGTAATGGAACCGGAATGGTGGGAAAAGGCAAGCAATTCGATCAACGAGACAAGGGTATCGAAGTGGGGAGCTGAGGATGAGGAAGATGGAGAGGAAAGGAAAGAAAAAGAGGAGGGAAAGAGAAAAGGAAAGAAAAGATGCCAAAAGAGGAGGAAGAATTGTCAATGAAGAGAAGAGAATAGATGGGAAAAGTGGAGGAGGAAGAGGAAGAGAAGTGAGGAAGTGAGAATGTGAGTAAGAGGGAAGAGAGAGAGAGAGAGAGAGAGAAAGACACAGAGACAGACAGCTCTGGGCGCTGAAGGTATTTTCCTCGAACGGTCTGGGTTGGCTGAATTCAGGTTCCTTCGTTGGTCTACGGCGGACTGGGAACGGGTCTTGCTTGGTCTTCGAGGCTCCTTGGAAGATTCTTCCTGTGCTAGTTCGATCTAGTAGATAGTAGATAAAGAAAGTAAATAGAGCGTGAACAATTGAGCTACTCTATTCATCTGATCTTGACTCTCTTCGCAGATTGCTATCATTCTCAGCCCAGTGGCCTTGTCTTTCCCTAAGGCGGAAGATGCGGGTCAAAGGTCTGGTCCAGCGTCTAGACTACGAGTGGCTCAGGACAAAGTACGGTTTGATCACCGACAAAGCAATTATAATCATCATGATGATTGTAGGACTGTCGTTGACCCGTTGGGGTCAATATGGCTACAATAGTGATGATAATAATGTTTTTCTAAGGGTCCTTGAGGTCTCAAGGTTCCTGCTTTAGAGAGGAGGCAGCCTCAGGCAGATACCCTACGTATCTATATCCTAAGGCACCCCACTGATTCTGTTGCTCTAATACTTGTTTTCAAGACAATCCTCCTTTCTCTCGCATACGCAAGTCTTCAAACAGCGATCCCGCAGGAAGAGATCAACAGAGCCATACTGATCTGGGAGAAAGGTGTGGCTGTACGAATATGGGCTGTCATCTCTTGGTCTTCTCGCATTCGTCTTTCCTGCACGGCCCACACGCTATTCCCTTTCGCGGGTTCCAAGCGAAAATGGCAGTCACGTGCGTTCCTTCAGCAACAGCTGGGGTCGACACCTCAACCGAACGGAGTCTGCACTCCGCACAGCAGGCTTGCTGTGTTATGACCACATCCTCTCAACCACATGTGAGGATAGCTTTCCGTAGGTCAACGACCGATAATTAATATTCATGTCATAAATCTGGTCCAATTACCAAGGAACTCATGTCAGTGCACGCGAGTTCCTACCTCGCCCGGTTATTCCGGCCCTCGAGTCGAGCGAATTGAATTTGCTCGGGAATTGAAGGAATCCATTGTTCCTAATGAGCTGTTTATGTTTACCCTGCCGATTCTATACAGTACTAAGGTACTATTGTCGACTCAACAGCTGGTAATACATGATTTGCCACTCGAACATGCCACAATGGCTGATCCTCAAGGGACGGTATGGAAGTGGGACTCAATCCCTCTCTTACAGCGTATTTCATTTCAATAACACGGGGACGATTTCTTCCTGTCGGAAGAGGTCTTGATATCTGTTTCACAATTACCCTCTCTAGGTAGTTACTTCAAGTCCGGTATACGAGGCCTTGCGTCACCAGTTCCCGTCTATCTCATCATTATTACTGTCGATGCAAGTACTTGGGTGCTCCACCCGGAACTCGAAGGGGAGCCCAAATCAGGACATCAGCAGTACGGTGCATGAGATACCTCTCTACCCCCATACTTCCAAGAGAAGCAGCGAAGATTCGGGAATTTACGTCCTTTTTCGTGTTCTCCATGATCATCAGCAAGTGTCATGGTCATCTTCCCTACGTTTTTGTCCTGATCAAGTAGCACCATGGATCTACCCGAAGAATGCCAATCATATCAATGAAATTCGATTATTCCAACTCAATCGAAACCAAGGGCCCTGTAGCGCAATTGGAGGATGTCTCCGTGGTATCCCCAGCCCAGCAGGGAAGGTATGTCTCTTAAAGGTATGCTTGGGCGCCATCAAAGCAACTATCGCTCTTCAGTAAGACAGCCCTTCATACTTAAACCTCAACGACAAGGAACTATGCGTCTCAAGACTCAGTTATTAGTATCTCTGTAAGGAAAATTAGCAATCCAAGTCCCTCATCGACCAAAAATCAACGACGTCATCGTTGCTAGTGCTAGTTGTGGGTCTGTCTCACAACAGAGTCGACTAGGTACTCTACATGTACATCATAGAAAGTGTCTACCTCAGGTAGGTAACTCCAACTGCACTTTAAACCCAAGGAACCCAACAAATGGGCACATGCGTATCAACCAACTGGAATCAATTCCGCAAATTATTCCCCGGATGATGCCTCAGCACTGCCCTGGTTGCCATGCGTCCGAGCTCAGCTGCATATACATCCGTCTCCTTTCCATCCATTCTAGCGATCATCTACAGCTATAATTCGTGCAAACATACCTTAACCATATCCATAGTTAGGCCTTAAGCCTAGTGGAAGCTACAAGGCTAGAACATACTCCTAGGGGTCCTGACCATGGGATGTGCACTGCCCAACACACGCAATGATTAACAAAATTCTGCCTGTTGATTCTCACCGATGCAGAGAACCGCTAAGCGACTGGACTTTTATAATCGTCCAGAGGAGCTGCAGCTGCAGTCTTCCACTGTGAAAGTGTCTACCTTTGCATGAAAGACGCAGTATGGATGTATGCTGTGTGCTGTGTGCTTGAACCATGCACAGATGTGGCCTGAGTTATACTACCCAGCTTAGGGACCCTACCCTTTAACTACATATCTAACCCTCTACTCCGATACCCTTGCAGATGATGAGCCTCCGTGTTTTGGAAAATACCATGTCATTCCTTCTAATACTGTAGTGGTATTTCTGATGCAAGGATGGTCTAGTGGAATGATCCTCGAATACCCTTTCATGTCCATAGAGACAGTGTACATTAGAGGCTAGTAAGATAACTTGTGATGATACTCCATACATGCAAATGAATCAACCCGGTGCTGTGCTCAATAACGCTGGGAAACCCGATGAACTGCCTCTCTCCCATCGAGGACCACCCGCTCGGGCTCCCCTTCATAGTACCTCTCCTCTCTCGCCAGAGGGCGTGGCGCAACATAAACAGGTCGCTCGATATATTCTCTTGGCCGTCGAGCGTCATCGTCTACATAAACACTTACATCTCGTTCGGCTGGGCGGACGCTTCCCATCCGCGGGATCATCTCCCGGGGCTCCTCATATCGGGTAGCAGGGGGCCGCACACTTGGCATCCTGATGACCCTTTCGCGCGGGAGATCCGTCTCCTCGACGTAGGTCGCACGAGTCGCAGGATACCCGGCGACTTGAACGCTACTGCTGCGTGGGTAAGGCTCTCTGTCATCAACCAGTGGCGTCACGTAACTGCGCCGTTCGCTCGGAGCGGGCCGAGGGTATTCCGTTACCCGTCGATAAGCTGCTGGTGGAGGTGGCATTTCCTGCACGTATCTCCGGCCACCATATGGATCCTCGACAACGGAGACTGCTCGAACGCTACCACCAGGACGTATCGGTGCTGCGCCGTCATCGTAGACCTCGCCTCGCGGGATTCGACCAGGAGGTGGAGGCATCGCTTGCATTCTTGGCGGTGGAGTCCTCTCACGATAGTGATTTCCATGCTCGTCTATCAAGATCCGCCGTGGAGGCGCCGTCGCACTTCCTTCGATCCAGGCCTCTTGGTAGCGCGGCGATGTCGGCGATCCAACCGCCGGGGCGTAGTGTCTGGCGTAAGTTTGAGGCGGTTCGTCAAAATACCTGACTCTTTCTTGCGGAGGGCGCTCCACAATAGCGTAGGATGCAGCGCGCAGCGAGCGAGAACTGGGTCGCTCGATGTACTCCCGAGCATACTCAGGTTGCCGAGCCTGGTGTAGACTTGCGACCCTCCGTAGATCTTGGTCATCGCGTACCGGGCGCCGAACGCTAAGCCTCGAAACCGTCCTTGGGTATGCGGCTTCAACATGAGCTTCATGATAAGGATCGAGCTCATATGCAGGCTCCCGCACCGGCTCGATCCTCTCGTACACTGGCGTATATGGAGGACGAGGCGAGGCAATGTCAATATAGATCGGCCTTTCTTGAGGCTGGATTGTGTGTGGCGTGTCAGCAAAAGGCGGCGGCGAGACAGGCTCTTCCTTGATATATGCCTCGATGCTGCCACCTGCCTGCGATCTGTAAGAGACTGGGCCGGGTCGGCTTCTGTCTTCCTGTAGTCTCCTACGTTTCCTCGGCATCAACTGCTGGGGCGGAATTTCAGGACTGGCAGCCCGAAGATCCTGTCTCGCATGCTGCATCCGGTTAGAGCTGTGGTCTACTGGTCGGACTCTGGGGTGATGGATGGTGGGAACCTTAGCTATGGCCAGAGGGGAGACTCTTGACGGCTGCGGTGCTGCAGGAGAAGTGATATGATTGCGCACAACCCTCACATTATCCCTAGGTGATACTGTTTTGCGACGATTTTGATGCGGACGAGGCGGCCCCTGGTCTTGTCCACCGCGCTTGTCCGTATGTGGTTGTCTCTGCTCGATCGGTTGTGGAAGGTCTGCGCTTTCCATAGGCGGTATACCTGGAGCTGGAGGCGAATACTCGGGCTCCTCGAAAGCATCCGCCTGCTGTTGAATGGGCTGCAAGTTGTTGTTGTTGTTCGTGGGATCTACCTGAGCCTGCTGGGACTGCCTTGGACGGTCTGCAACGGGGTAAGTATCTTGCATTTCCTGATCCGACGCAGGTCTGTTGAGGGCTTCAAGCCGTTGCAACTCATCTGAGTAATTCTCTACTGGAGCTTCAGTAGCAACTTCCTCTGAATTAGAAAGAGGCGCCGAAGATGGCTTCTGCTGAATCGGAGAGTCAGGGGCTCTACTGGAGTCGAAGGATTCATCATACGAGTCGCTGGGGGCTTCCATGCCATTGGGCCCAGGAACATCGATGGATGGTGAAGGTCGAACAAGCTCAAAGGCCTTGTTCAAAACTTCAGAGACATCAAAGTCTGGCTTCGCGTCCTGCATGGCGGCCCGCTGCCGGGACTCTTGCTTCTTTTGTTCCAGCTGTTCTCGTAACGCCCTTTCCACTCTCTGTCGTTGCAACTGCAATTCCGCTCTAACTAGATCATCGGATTTGGTCAAGAAGATCGGATCGATCTCCGACGTAGGTTTGGGAACAATACGCGTCGACTGAGGCGCGCTGGTCACACCAGATGACGCATTGTTTTTGAGGGTCTGCGCACTCGCGACTCCTGCAGCTGCTGGCTTGGACTGAGATGGATTACCCTGAAAAGGAACTTGACCGCCAGCAGTTTTTACCTGAGCTTGTCTTGTTGGGGTAGAGGGATTAGGGGCATTTCGAGATGCGGTCTTGCGCACAAATTGCTGGGGAACTTTCAACCTAGGGTGAGCACCAGTAAAGATGTCGTCGCTAATTTTCAAAATCTTTTCATATTCCTTCACCTGCTCACTTTCCGGTAAGCTAGCTGATATAGCTGCAGCTTGGAGTTGAGCTGTCCCGGGAGTTGCCATAATGCTGAAGCTCCACGGGCGAAAGGTTTGGCTTAAGGGAGTAATTTATTCGGGTACTTGCAGTACCTGTAAATCCAAAAGCCCTTTTAAACCTAGTTCACCTGTGATGAGTTGATCACTCTATCAACAGGAAACATGGAAGGTTGAGCTGGAAAGTCGGGGTGTATTTTCGCCTTTGACGTGGTCAAGGGAGAATGAAAAAAATAGCAGAATGCAAGCTTTCGAGTCCGAACGGGTTACTGTAAGCTACGCTAGGCTCACTAAGGAGTAGTAAGGAGTCCGTGAGTCGTGAGTCCGTGACCATGGGGCGGTCAACGCTAAGCTCTGTACGGAATTACAATGCGGGCGGTTGTTCCCGCGGTTGAGGGTGTATGGGTTCTTGAAGTTGTGAATCATAGCGGGGGGTGACTCTACTTTCTTTCTCCTTTATCTATGACTCCTTTGATGTTACAGGCTTATCATATATACCACAGAATCCAACCTAGGTTTACACTTCCCTCATCTTTCTCTTATAGACCCTTTATCTCTCTCAGTGATATCATTCACCCTCGGAGAACAATGGCGACTGCGGAATGTCCCACTGGCGCAGTACCTGATCCTGATCCAAGGCCAGTTTTCTTCTTTGACATAGACAATTGTGTATGTATACGCATCTCTCCTTTTACCTGTTGCCTTTTCGCAAATCCCAGGCTGATATGGAGTCATGCGCAGCTCTACTCTCGAGGTCAGGAGCCCCGCCGACTCGCTCTCCGACGAGGACTGACATGGCCAGCGCAGAATGCAACATCCATGATGAGATGCAGAAATTGATCCGTTAGTTGCCTCAACCCTCCTAGACATGAACGCACTCTGGCGATGAGATCATCTAACTTAAACACGGTGGCAGACCAGTTCTTCGTCAAGCACCTCTCCCTCTCCGCTGAAGACGCCCACATGCTCCATCAGAAATACTACAAGGAGTACGGTCTTGCAATTCAGGGCCTCACACGTCATCACACCATTGACCCCCTTGAATTCAATCGCGAAGTCGACGATGCCCTCCCCTTAGACAAAATTCTCAAACCAGATCCGAAATTGCGCAAGTTACTCGAGGACATCGACAAGTCCAAAGTGAAGATGTGGCTGCTCACGAACGCTTATATCACACATGCCCAACGGGTCATCAAGTTGCTGAAAGTGGATGATCTGTTTGAGGGCATCACATTCTGCGACTATTCGCGGCCTCCGCTCATCTGCAAGCCATCCCAGGACATGTATGAGAAGGCGGAGATTGAAGCCAGGGTGCCGAGCACGGAGCAGTGCTACTTCGTTGGTACGCTTTTCTTCGCCCTTTGACCTTCTCTCAGTATCGTGCTGATAATCGGCAGATGACTCGCACTTAAATTGCAAACACGCCGCGGAACGTGGCTGGACTACTGTTCACCTCGTCGAACCGACCCTCCCGGTCCCTCGGGTTCCGGCCTCGCAATACATGATTCGAAGCCTTGAGGAGCTGCGGACACTGTTCCCACAGTTCTTCAAGGCTAATGTCGCATGATAGACTCGACAGACGTTTGTTCATAGAAAGGCTAGTTTGTATATTGTTAGATTAATGAATATATACGAAGCATATGGGATTGGGCTCGCAATGGCAGGCTCTGATGCCGCTGTTGATTATAGAATCAGTGATGTATATGGAGTCAAAAGCGACAATTCCCTGCTGAAACAGTCGTAGCTGTGGATACATCATGCGGTCCTAGAGTCATACAGTGTCTTCTTTCTAATTCTTCAGACTTATGGGTCGTGGTACATTCCATCACGAGATACCTCTGCCTAAATTGCCATATATCGCTAGCATTTCATCATTGTGATTGATTTCTTGTAAATCTACTTATAAACGCGTCTGATGGAAGATTAACAAGCCAAATATCACTATATAACTGAAATCAGGACCCCTTCTCTTGGCAAAGGTTGGGAAAGCAATCTAGAGAGGCTGCAGCCTGCCAGGCACACTCTCACACAACACCACGGTGACCATTTAATCTTGTTCGCTTCTTTTCTTCTTACCCCTTCTCCGTTAACCCACCATCCATGTTTCTCTACTACTAAGACATGGCAAACACCACACAGCCATCTGCCCCTGGCGCAGATGAAATCATGCGCCAGGCAGTACAACGATTCCGCACCAAAATGGAGTCCTCGAACTGGCAGTTCCTCCAAGACCGCATCGACGAGATCGAAGCCATGAACCTCCCTACCGAAGAAGAAAAACTGGAAAAGATGCGCCCCTACTGGCGCACTAATTTAGGAATCAAAGGCGAGACTTCTTGGAATCACTGCGTCCCTGTAGGTCCAGCCCGCCAATCTCGCGAGGAGAGAAATGTCACTCGATTGGCGGACGTTAAAACGCAATACCACCAGTACATGGATGGCGTCCAGCCCCCAACACTGGTATCAGAGGAGTGGCGTCAGATGTATCTCGAGACTGTCCAAAGCGTGTGTAACGAGGCGGCCTTTCGCGACGAGGAGGACGAGGAGTTCGAAATCCCGCTTTGCCATGAGCTGGGTTCCTTTATCAAGTATGCCGATGGTGTCCAAGATCCAGACTTCCGGCGCTCAGGCATCGCTCCTTTCGGGCCTGTTTTTGTATCAGAGACCACGGACTATGCCTTTAAGGATCACCCGGCGGTCCTTGCATTGCCACCCCCTGATATCAACGAGGGCCGAGAAGCGCTGAAAGATTATCTGCAATATTTCCTCTGCGACGAAAACTTCGTTGGGGGGATTGTCGATGAAGACTTGGAGGTGAGAGTCGGTTTCAGAACCGGGACTGGCTGCCGGTGCGGACACGATAAATGGCACAGCGCCTATCTCTACTGTCGCCGGTTCGTGGAGGACTCTGATCCAAGCCACAAGGACTGGGCATGGCGGGTGGTTGTTTTCCACGCCGACGGCGAGAATCCCACTATGCTAAACGGGCGGTACCCAAGATTCGATTCCATCCCTGAGTTTCTGGAATGGTATAGTAGCTGGCTGGAACACGCGGATCTAGATCAAATTCGGAAGGACGTCATGAAACCGGAGTATGATAGCGATGAGGACTGGTAGCCAGCTCGTGGATTCGTTTACAATGGATAGTCAAATCCAATCCATGCCTGCTCATCACTAAGTGCTCTCAAGTCCTTACCATCTCCGGCAGCGTTTTAGCTAGTAGGATTCTGGATACTCCTTCGGCTACCTCCTTGACATTGCGCCATTCCATGCCCAAGCCGCCAGTGACAGAATGATCATGTAGAGCCTGGCCAACCGAGACAAATATATCATTGCTGGAAGTTCCCATAGCTATTCAAAGTGTGAACTTGAACTTGGTTGATTGATCCTGTTTGAAAAAGCATGGTTGTAACGAGTGCCAAACCTTTATATATCTTGACAACATTTGAATCGTTTCGTGACGGAGCGTGGTCCACAATGGCGGACGGTGGCCAGTATGGCGACAGCCACATATTGTCCAGTCTAATTGGACGCGAGGGAAATGGCGCTTGTTTCTTTCTAAAATATCCTTCGTATGGAGAATAGCCATGATCCTCCCGCGATCTTCGGTCATCCTCTTGCGGGCCGGGCATGAATCATTCGTCCGTCCCACCCTCCGTCCGTTTGTCGTTTAAATCACGATCCTCCGTCTTCTGACACTCCACTATCTGATAGTTAAGTACCGCTGTGGATTTTCTACTCGGAGATTAAGGTAAGGTGATAATAATGAAGCTCAGGATGGATTTGATCCGGAGTAGATCAATTACGGAGCTAACCCAGGTACGGTTAGTCCAGTCAGTGGACATACGCGAGATCAACATCGACAATGCAAGTACCCGGCAAGAAGTGAATTGTAGCCATCAATAATTTGAAGTACATATGTACATTTTGAGTTGAAATAAGAAAGGGTGCCATAAGCACGATTAAAAGAATGAAGTAGGTAATGAAGAAATCGTGGTTAAGTAGAAATACAAGCACACAGGCAACATGAGCTAAGATGGCTTTGGAGGCCAATCAGAGAAACCAGCTCATAACCGCCAATGCTGCCCCAGAGATCAAAACACCAGGGCATGGAACGGTAACGATACTCGCAGAGGATTTCTTATCCTCGTCCTTGTCGTTATTAGAGGCTTGAGCCGAATTGTTGCTGTTTCTGTTGCTGTTGCTGTTGCTCGACGAGACGGTCTTCTGTTTCGCAAAGCCACACAACCCAGAGTTATTGAGTTGTGCGACAGGGAAAAAGACCCTTGGCTCACCAGCGTCCATCTCGACGGTCAGGTTGCCTACGTCGTTAGTAGTGAGCTTGGAGCAACCCAGGACTTCCATGACCTCTGTCCCTGGCGCATATGCATCCTTTAACGCAAGCTGGTACTTGCCACCATTTGAGCCCTGGTTAGAGAAAATTGAAACAATCTGCGCTCCCTCGGGGCCCTTCCTGGTGGCGTACGTGGAGTTGTCGGAATGAAGCTCTATGCTATGGTTGGTCACATAGCGGTTGTCGATGCTAATGGCGTGGTTTCGGAGCTTGTTTAGCGTTGCCGTGAGGATGAATAGCGGGCCCGTGGTATCATAGTTCGTTGTCCAAAGGGCTCCTCGGTTGAAAGGCGTGTAGTTGCCCGGCATGTGCTGCTCTTGACCTTGGTATACTGGTTGAAATTATCAGCGCTGCCTGGGGGCTCTCCTGTCCTGCCGAGGAACGTACCTTGGGGAATGCCGTCTGAGAGAATGTTGAAAGCCATCGCGTTTTTTGCCAACTAATTTGTACCTGTTAGCTGATATAAAATGTCTGGTGCAATCATCCAAACCTACGGTCGTGTCATTGGTCAGTGACGCAAAGCGAGGGAGATCGTGATTCTCCACGAACGTTTCCAAAAGTGTGAAATCCTTGCAATCCTTTTGCACGGCTCGGATACTCTCAGCGAGTCCAAGCATATTGCCTGCTGTGAAGGCTTGGATCAAGGCGTAATAGAGTGGATAATTCAGGACGCTAGAAACCAAATTTTCGTATTTGCACACCAGGCTTGTGTCTCCGTTGCTGACTTCGCCTATCGTGAATAAGCCAGCTGCCTTGGAGAAGCTGGACACATAGTCGTCATCCATGTGCAATGCAGCGTCAATGCGGAGTCCGTCCATAGAATAATTACCGACAAATTGCTTGATCCAATCTTCGATCATTGTGGCGACGGAGGTATCTCCTGTGTTCAGATCTGGCAGGGCAACCGTATCCACCGCAAACCAGCAATCCTTGTACATTTTAGGATCAGTCCAGTCCGTGATGGCACAGAAAGGATGATAGTACTTCTCATCATCAAAGGGGAAAAGCTGGGAATAGTCAATCTTCAGAGACGGGTCATCTTTCATGGAACCATTGACAGCTTGAGCCATATCATTGATCACAACATCAACAATTAGGTACATGTCTCGTCTATGGACCTCGCTCACTAACTTGTGAAGCTCGTCTGCGGTCCCAAAGTGTTCATTGAGAGCATACAGATTCTTGGGCCAGTATCCATGGTATGCTTCGCCATACTTGGTATTGTCCGGGATGTTTTCCACGACCGGCGAGATTTGGATGGCCGTGAATCCGAGGTCTTGGATGTAGTCGAGTCTGTCAATGATGCCAGTCCAAGAGCCTCCACAGTACCTGGTGGGGTCACAAGGTGCGTCAGATGAGCCCTTCGGGCGAGCAAAGCGGTCTGTCATAACTTGCTACATGGATGACACTGTCAGTACTTTGAGCCGAGACGGTCCCGCTTGACGTTCGACCTATCTGATAATGTTCAAGGAAGACAAACGTAGATTGCTCTCTCAGCCCATTGCTGAGAAGATGGAGCATCAGCTGATGCGAGATTGACTAAAGCAGACCAGATTGCACCATGATAAAAAGACTGCCGCATTTTCGCGGTCCTGGTTTTGCAGTTCGGCTGATGACCTTTGAGGGGCGAGCTTGTCAGGAAAGGAATGATACAACAGCGATGGATAAGTCAGAACCAACACGACTGTGGGAAGCACAGGAAGAGCTTTTCAAATTATATTGAGGACAACGGCTTATGTAGAGCGGGGTTCCTACAAAGGAAGGGAGACCCAAAGGCCTCGACGCCAGGAGAGAAGACATGTTTAATATACAGCGAGTCGCCTCAATGTAACCCTGCGATATTGACTTGACTCAACCAACAATTAGTCTAGTGGTCTAGTGAATGCACGAGGGTATCCTAGCCACTGTTGTAATGGGACCCTTGCCTGCTTGTGAAAGTGTGGATATCACGGCCAAGGCCCGAAAAGTGAATTCACACCAGTTCAAGAGAGCCCTTTTGAGGCTAAGTCTGGATTTTGCGAAATTGCCTACATGGTCCTGGACCAGCAGCTAAGCATCGCTTAGAGCGCATTTTGATAGCGTCCCACAGGGGTTCGACGGTTCGAGAGGAATGACTCCAAAGCGAGTCATTCAGAGCCTGCCAGTGACAGGGTGTGTCATGGACGAAAGTCACTAAACCATTGATGCGCTTTCATAGCGGACGGTCCATTTCCACAATCGAACGGCCTGCAAGAAGTTGTGCTTTCTGTCCTTTGGAGAGAGCTGCCAGACCAAGATGCGGCGCAGGAGGTGTTCCCAACTAGCAGCCAACGATTCTGTTGACATTAGTTTTGTGGTAGGGAACTGAGCAGTAACTTCTTTCGGGTAGATTGCCCGAATGCGCCTACGGATGATTCGCGGCGACTATGTAGTCTGCCTAGTCTACCTAGGAACTGCTCTGTAGTCGAAGCACTAAGGAAATTGGACTGTGGACGCTCCGGCCACTTGCGCTTTATGGTTTAGACGCTCTGGCTAAATTGGTCAGGGACTGGTGCCTCAGGCCCCACATCCAACCAATCACGCGGCGTCGCGTCCTGAGGCTCAGGGAGCAACAAACACATCAACAACCGCATCTCCTCGGCCCTTAATCTAGGCCTGCAATCGGAGTTCTATTGGCCATTGATTGAGCCAGAGCCCTCACTCCGAATGTTGTGCCATGTCTGAATTATTTATTGGCCATGTTGTCACTCTGACCGACGGTCGGCAGGCCACCGTCCGGTTTATTGGGACTACGCATTTTGCTGCCGGCGATTGGGTCGGTATTGAGCTGGATGAACCTACAGGAAAAAACGATGGCGCCGTTCAAGGAGAACGATATTTTGACTGTGAACCAGGCTATGGAATGTTTATACGACCGTCTGCTGTTGACGCTATCGTTGAACAGCCTGTGCGGGAGACGAAGCAACCTCCCAGGGGCGTCGCCAGTGCTCCGGCGAACAGAGGACGAGCTCAGACTGGTTCTACAACAGGTGGGATTGCCATGAAAAGACCCGGCGCCTTGCCTGCGAACAATGTCAAAAGACATAGCGTCAGTGCTGCGAGCCCGTCGCCAACTTCGCGGTCCGCATCTCAGCGGACGTCTAGGGTAAATTGGTCCATGCGTGCCAATCGTCTGGTGACTGCTAACATGTCGCAGGTTCAGTCACCGTTAAAATCGCCGGTCAAGTCTCCATCGACCCCCGCCGTCCCTGTTTCCTCCACTCGTTCGTCCATCAGTGGCCCCTCGCGGCCGTCCGCAGTAAAAGCCCGCCCTCCGTCCGGACCAAAGACGTCGATGGGCCCTCCTCCGCCTCCCTCTGCCGCCGCTCGCCAATCTCGATCGTCTATATCAGGACCAGCCAGCAAGGCGGCCAGACCAAGTCTTCAAAGTGGACCGACAACATCTGCAGGGCAGTTGAAGCGGCCTGCACTGCGCCCAACCGCTCCCAACAAGTCATCGGAGGAAACAGAAAGCCACACCAGTGCCTATTCGGAGGAGCCTGAGATAGATCCCAGAGATGCCGAGCCTGACATGGACGGAAACGAGGCTCCTATCCGCAAGGCATCTGAAAAGGCACCGAGCTCAGCGCGTCCGGCCGGCGGCCGCCCTAGCCTCACGTCTTCCTCGCAACGGCAAGCACAAAACAATTCTGCCGCAGTCGCGAGGGAGCTTGATGAGATGAAGACAAAGCTCAAGGTCATGGAGAAGAAACGAGCGGAGGACCGAGAAAAGCTTAAAACCCTAGAGAAACTACAGTCAGAGAGGGATAAGTTCGAAGCCATTATCCAGAAGCTGCAAGCAAAGTATCAGCCGCAACAGCTTGAGATTGGAGAATTGCGCAAGAAACTGAAAGACACAGAGGCCAAGCTTGAGGAGGTTGAGCGTCTCCAAGCGGAGCATGAATCGATTCTGGAAATGGCAGCATTGGACCGTGAAATGGCCGAAGAGACAGCTGATGCGTTCAAGCACGAGTGTGCCGTGTTAAGGACGAGGGTTGAGGAGCTTGAACTGGAGCTGGATGTCCTAAAGGAAGAGAACGAGGAGCTGGGCCAGGTCATGACTCCCGAAGAGAAATCCAGCCATGGATGGCTCCAAATGGAAAAGACAAACGAGCGCCTCCGCGAAGCTTTGATTCGTCTCCGGGACATGACCCAGCAGCAGGAATCGGAGCTACGAGATCAGATCAAGGAACTCCAGCAGGATTTGGAAGATTATGCTGCGATTAAATCCCAGTACGAAGCAACGAAAGAGAAGCTGCTTGTATCTGAGAACAATGTTGAAGATCTCAAACAGCAGTTGGAGACAGCACTCGGGGCTGAAGAGATGATAGAAGAGCTGGCGGACAAGAACATGCGATACCAGGAAGAGATCAACGAGCTCAAAGCTGCTATCGAAGACTTGGAGGCTTTAAAAGAAATCAACGATGAGCTTGAATACAACCACATCGAAACAGAAAAGCAACTGCAGGAAGAGATTGATTATCGAGAAAGCCTGTTCAACGAACAATGCCGAAAGATTTCTCAGCAAGATGAAGTCATCGAAGATCTAGAATACACTCTGGTCCGCTTTCGGGAGCTCGTCTCTACTTTACAAGGGGATCTGGAGGATATGCGAGCATCTCAGCAGATTTCAGAAGCCGAGGCGAACGATCTTACGACGCGGTCGCGAGCCATGATGGACTTGAATATGAAACTCCAGGCGTCGATGGCCAAGACGCAGACAAAGACAATCGATATCGAACTAAACCGTATGAACGCAGAGGAAGCTATACAGCATCTATCCATTCTCAAACTCTATTTGCCCGACTATTTTGAAGGAGAGCGTGACTCAGTTCTCGCCCTTTTGCGCTTCAAGCGGGTCAGCTTCAAGGCTTCTCTGATGAACCACACCATACGTGAAAACATCACTGAACAAGCCTCGATAGCGACAGCTCTCGATGACATATTCGTGGCCTACGACGTGCTTGAAAAACTTCTGTACATTTCGTCTCTCAGCGACCGGTTTGTTAATTATATCTCTAGCTGCTCTACGGAAAATTTCGAGAGCATCAAAGGGGCATTGTTCGAGATGGAGCCAGTGGAGCGCACGTTGAATTTCTGGATGGAAGGTTTAAAGAAAAATGAACTGAACCTCAGAAAGTGCGCTGTAGAGCTTCAGAGATCCATCGCTCTGCTTTCGCATCTCGCAGAGACCCTTCTTCCTACGTCCCTCGAGGCATTTGCGGATGAACTCTGCATGCGCTCATCAGCGACGCAGTCATATATTGATCATGCTGCAACTTGCATGGCACGGTTGAAGACATTGCTGCAGGCAAAAATTACGGTTCCGGAGGAAGGTGATGAGGAGTGCTCTTTGCTCTTCACGAAAGCGGATGGGTTTGTGTCCCAAGCTCGGGGATTGAAAGTTGCCCTAGGCAAGGTTTATCGTGCGCTCGAAGACCTTAGATCGCGATCACTGTCTCTATCACAAGATGTTGCCGGCCCCTTCAAGAGCGCCGAAGAAGCTGCCAAGGAGCTTTCTGCTTTGGCACGTCAGCTTGGGGAGAACTTGGCGATTCTCATTAGCGATGAGACTCGGACCGAACCCTTGACTATTGAAGAGGCATCGAAGACGATGTCAGAAACCTCCACAGCTTATTGTCTACCGTCGGAAGGATCCGAAAGCAATGACACCATGTCCCTACTCCATAATCGATTACGTACACTGAGTGGCCTCCTCGAGGAGCTGGACGCGGTCTCGTCCGATCTATCCATCACCACAGAGTTTGAGAGGCGTCCTGCCCCATGGATTGCAAGAGCTGCAGAGCTCAAGTCGAATAAGACAAACTCACCAGACGCGGATGAGGAAATACGCCGGCTCAAGAATGAGATCCATGAAGCGTCGACAGCCCTGGGCGTCAAGGACAAAACAATTGAGGAGCAAGCTCTTCGAGTAGAATTGGTAGAATCCAGAATGCGTGAGGCCACCAAGAGAGCATCCATGGTCAAGGACCTTGAAAACAAGATCGAGGAGATGCAGGCGAAGCAAGCGGACCTCGAAGGGGTTATTGAAACACAACGCAAGGACCTGCAAGCCTTGGAAGCGGAGCGAGAGGAACTCAAGAATCGTCTTGAGCGAGTCAAACGTCTCTCCGGTACAACAGGAGTCGGAACCACGACTGACGGGGTTGTCATCGATAACAGTCTCTCCTTGGCCGCCTTGCGCGAGAACGAGGCTCTCCGCGCAGAAGTCGCCAGTCTACAAGCGGCTGTCCGCTTCCTTCGCGAAGAAAACCGACGCTCGAACATGCTCGACCCGTACTCGGTGCAACGGGCGGCGGATATGCACTCATGGCTCGACTTGCCGCTTACCAAACCACCGTCAAGTGCTCTGCATGACAAGGTCCAGCAGACCGCGACCGAAAGCAGGGACGTCTTCGCTCATCTGCTCAAGCTGACGAAAGAATCCAACATCTGCGACCTCAAGTCTACCATGTCCCAGAACAATGGCAATCGCGTCGGCTGGCGCCCATCAAAAGTCAAGCTCCGCTACCAGGTGCTACAACAGCGTGAGAACTACGAGCGCTGGGCAGAATGGAAAGACGACATCGTCCGCCACGAGCGGGAGCAGGATAGATTAGCCGCCGCGAAGAAGGAGAGAATCTCTCGCGAACGTGCTCAGAAACATGCGTCGCGGAACTCCGTCTTTGGCGATTTCCCCAAGGGCCTGGGCCATGGTATGATGGGCGCCGCCTGGCAGATACTGGGCATGGAACATGGTGATCCCAAAGCGTTTGACCAGCCGATCGAGACTTCTCTGGCGCCTTCTTATTAAAGCCTTTCACCTTTCAAGACTCTGCACTGAAGGATCCTTGTCTGTGGATGCGGACATCATCTTCTGCAAAGTCTCTATAAGCGTTTCTCCCATTTAAGTATCTCAACTGCGTTTTGGACTTTCTTGGTATAATAGTGTTAAATGCCACTTCCACAACTAGTTGATGACTCGCCAGATACCCCTTTTCAGATCCTACTTTGCCCGACTATCTCAGCGCATTCTTTTCAAAGTCATAATTATAGAGTTTGACTTCGAGAACAGCTTCGCGTCACTTTCGCATATCGTTGCAATGATCATACCCCTATCTGTCCACTGCTTCATGGTTATAACTCGTATATTTCAAGGCGTCCACATATACACAAAGACGTCCCAAGTAAATATATTTATTACCTAATGTAAATGAAACCCAAAACTGACGCTCAACAGTAAAATGTGCCGATGCTCGAGAGATAAGACATGAGGCGAAACAGGTAAATGTACAACACCAGCTCGGTATACATCTAAGGTGAAAAGGCGAATGCAAACCGAAAATAGACAAGATCAAGCTCAGTTTGTTGTCATGAAAATGTAGCAGATGAGTAAGTTTGATCGGAAATGGGCTCAGATGAACAAGATCATCACACTAATCATGAAGATGGCTTTGGCGGTCCGTGAATCCCAAGGTATGTAGCAGATCTCTTCCACAACATCGCTCAAAGAAGAAACGTGTATTAGATAAATGAAGAATCTTTATACAATATCGGAATCGAAAGTGCTCCATCGCTTTCTCTGTCAACTGTCCATCCTTAGTGGATGAGGCGATGCGAAGATCATAGGGCGCCAGCAAGAATTGCCTCGGTGGCTATAGATTGGAAAAGTTAGCATACCGCATGCAACAGGGGGATTGGAAAAGTATAGCCCTTACCTGAGTTGATATAAGGACGCTTGAGGTCCAGATTGACGCCGAAGCGTCTCTCCAGTTCCAATTTGATGCTCTTCTTCGTCACGGACATCAAATCGGCTGTCCGCAAAATTTCGCGGATCTCAGCGAGAATGGCATCGTCGCTTGGCAAGTGGGACAGATTCTCCATTTCCATGTCCGCGTGTCGGCTCATCATTTCTGATGGCGCCAAAGACATCCGGGATCCGAAGCGAGGTAGGTCCAGCTGTGACATGGGCCGCGAGCCTGGGAACCCATACTCAGACTGAGCGGGATGGTAAGACTTGGTGCCGTAAGAGATACCGGAAACTTCAGATCGGTCATCTCGTGAAGTCTGGGCCTCCCACAACTCTGTCTGATACTCTTCCCACTTCTTCTTCGGGATCGAGGCGGGATCGAACTTTCCTTCGTCAGAGATAACCACCTTGCGGCCTTTCTCTCCTGTGATGATACGTGTGTTACCCCAGCTAAAGTCGTCCATGTGCCAGAAAGAGTAGAGGGGCAAGGCGAGGGAGAAGACAGGTAGCGCAAGGAGGTACACGATCATCCATCCAACCATTTCCCACTTCCGACGAATAATGAAGATAAGAGCCTGTAAGCCGTATATGGCGGCAAGTAGAATTAATGAAGTGTAGGGGATCGTCGATGTGTCCTTGGCCAGCCAGTAGATGAGGTAGATGATGTAGGCAAGAGTGACAGGTTGAATCACAGTACTGAGCAAATCAACGAAAACGACGAATCTCATACTGAAGCAACAGAATCCACAAAGCTGTTGCATTGGAATCAGCTCGATAAGGTTATGGACAGTGGAGTTGATCCACCGACGACGTTGTGAAAGGAAGACTGTCCAACTTTCAGGAGCAATGGTCCAGGCCTTGGCACTCGAGATGTACTTGGTCTTGTACTTAGAGTGGTGCTTGAGGAGAAGTGTGGTCAGGTACCGATCCTCACCCAGATGAAGCAGATTCTTCATGTGGAGTGTATCAACACGAATCTCAGCGTAAGCGTCGACGACCTCCTTGCTGACGAACAATGGCTTGGCTGTCTCTGCAGAGCGAATCCGATACATCGTGAAACATCCAGGCAAACACGTGACGGACCCGAATAGACTCTCGAAAGCTTTCGTGAGGTTGTGAGATATGTAGTACTCATAAACTTGAATCATAGTCACCGCAGAAGTTTTAGCATTGGTCAGGGCAGTTTCACCACAGACACCAATAAGACGAGTATCATTCAAGAACGTAGCCACCATCCGTGTTGCTGAATCAGGAGCGACGACTGTATCGGCATCGACCTGCAAGATAAACTCGTAGAACGTGGGGTTGACGCCAATGACGTTGCGGATCTGGTGGTGCATCTCAAGTTCCATAGGGCTCATGGGATGGTTATAGTGGACACGGTTCAGGAATCTCATCAGGACCATCTGGGAGTCACGTTTGCCTCGATTACCGGGGCGCGAAACCTCTGAGGGCTTTCCGACCTTGACAATCACAAGGAAAGGGACAATGTGACCTTGGACTTCGTACAGACCCGAGTAGACTTTGCCCATGTTGTGCTGTTTCTGACCTTCTCCCAAACTCTCAAAGCTGAGGGGTTCAGGGTCCACTGACTCCGGAACCCCTAAGATATCGAGGACAATCCTGGGCGTGGGACGATCGTTACCCTGACCAATAATCATACCGTCACAGATAACGACAAGAAGCTTGCGCTTGTCGTCGTACCGCATGCGTGCCATTGAATCAATGGCACGGCGAAGAGATTCCTCGTCTTCCGTGTAGGCGGGGACCTGGCAGATGATGAACTTATCCAAATTCTCGGGCACGTTCTTCCTACCGAATTGTAGAGCGGCAAGGAACTTGAAGACGATAATCGAGCAAATTAGAATTGATATGGCCAGGATGAAGTACCGAGCAAACTCGCACTGAGCTGAGTTACGCGTGTCCACATGACCGACGAAGAAGAGGTTATCCAAACAAAGTTGCATCCGCTGACGCAGCGCCGAGTCGATCCTCAAATTCTCCCAGTGTTTTGACAAATCTTGGCCAGGAAGCGATTGGAAGAGCGACACAACACTGTTGTCCATGAAATCGGTGTCAACATCCGGAGGGACCGTCTCGCCGGGAGGTGCTTTCGTCAGCCGACCACCAGCGATGTAGTGGGTCAAATCATAAACCTTGCCATTGATGCTGCCAATAGACTGTGACTTTTTACCGAGCGTGTTCAGATACTTTGGCGTATAGCCAACGTAACCTTTGAGGTAATTTGCTTTGAGCATCACCATTTGTTCATAGAACCAGTCGGGACGGGAGTCGTTGGTGAAGTGCCGGAAGTCATGGTATACGGAGTTGGTATCTGTGCCACTGATCGTAGTTGCTGATCCCGAGATATTGGTCGGTCTGTAATCTAATAGAACCGTGGGGTCAACGCTTCCTGACTTGCCCTGACAGAGTGCAGACACTTGCACCGGAAAGAGACCGGTAGCATCGACACCCGCGTACTTTTTCAACGCCGATTCGGGCACAATATCTGGATAGTGACCCGGCATGAATTTGTCCAAGTCGAAAACGACGCCGCGAATAGCAATGAATGAACTATGTCCGTCCTTGCCATTGTGCGAAGACAATTCCGCTGCAGAGTAGACGTGTTGCGTGGGACAAACCAGCCCAGGAAAGGCGACGATAAAGAAGATGGCGACCCCACAACTGAACCAAATGATCAGATTGATGGCGAACTTTTCACGCCAGGCCATTCGCACATCTTTGCGCTTCATCCGGCCAAAGAGTTTAATCGCGAAGTCCGGGACGTAGAATGTGAGTAGGTAAACGAGCGCTACCCAACGCTTGCGACTACCCGAGATGGGCGCATCATCGACTTCTTCCATTTTCTTCTCATTTCCCTTCTCGAGCATCTGCTCCCGCGTTTCATGGTTTCGAAACATATCTCCGGAGTTGAAGGCAGAATTACCGGCATCAGAGCGTCCATCGAGATCACGGCTGCCGAAGTAACCCTGTTTCGCCTCGTCACCATAGATGAACGCTCCAGGGGACTGATCGGCTGGGTTGAGAAGTCGGACTTTGGAATCCCCGTAGCCAGTGCTACGAGGGTGGAGCAAACCATCACCTCCTTCATCCGACATATCAGCAGCATACACAGGAACAACACGCTCTCCGACTTTTGCTAGATCGGCCCAGCATCTCTCGCTCAGGAACACACCAGTGCTGCCGACTCTAGCCTCATTGCCCGGCCAACGCTTCTCATCAAGGACGACTTCCGCTTTCTCTTTATCACTGCCAACGACGATGTTGCCAATTTCCGCCAGACCAAGAAACTCAGCGAATGGAAGAAAAACGCTGAAGTCCGCGTTCCGTAGCCGTTGACTAATTTCAGCAATGCCGAACATCTGTACCTGTGCTCGTACGCATTTGCTGTCAAACTGATTTGCAATGCGCCGGTCGTTCGGCTTCAGGCAGAAAATGAAGTAGGGGTTCAGGTTCGTGGAGCTCAGGCATTTATTAACAATGTCCAGCGAGGAAAGAAATTGACCAGCGGCACCTTGTATGCCACTAGTGAGCATAGCGCTTTTCCGTCTGCCGGAAGATGAATCCTTTGCGATGCTCTCTGCTTGACTCTCAACCTCATCTGCATCTCCCGCATCGAAGGCCAGCCGTGAAGATGGGCTTGTCTTTCGTCGAGCCATACTAGGCATACGCAAGGGTTTTGAGCTAACTTGTGCTTGCATGATAGCCGTTTTCTCCTTAGGATGGGTGACTGTTTGCAAGGCCGCCTGTCCGAAGAGTTCCCTCACAAAGTCGCTTTTGGTGGATTTCATCAGCCTCATAAGGTCGCCGGAGATAAACTCTCCATTCTCCTCAATTAGGCCGTTGACAGAATAATCCACTTCACCGGCAAAGTGCTTTACGGTGAAAGCGGAACGAGCATTTTGTGAGATCAAGCTGGTCCTCTTCGAGCCCTCCACAATGATAGTAGGGTTTTTGTTCTCAAAACGTCTCCTCAGAGATTCTAGTAATTGATTGTCGGTCCGCCCGCGCCTCGTTTGATCGTCAAGGATACTGAGTAGCCCATTGCCATGCTTCAACAAGCCGCGGACAGCATCAGTATTATCAAAGTAGCTTGTTGCGGGCACCGAAACCTCTTCCCGCTCCAACTCGTCTGCCTTTCGATCGAAGAATGACTGCAGGCAGAAGTTGTACAACAATTCAGTCGCTGCATTGTTGAGAAGTTGATCCAGAGTAGAACCGGTGGCGCAGGCCTGGGCAAAACCAGGGAAGTCGACAATCGAAATCGTGTTCGCAACGCTATCCTCCGCTGCGCAGATCCGCTGGTTGGCGGCTTCAATCACGTAGGCGACAAGAAGGGAATATATGGTTCGTGCAAGCTCATCGGCATTTTGTCGGGCCCCTTTGGGATCCAGCATGACCGTTACTCGTTCCCGGTGGATGGTCTTAGTCCGGTAGCCGAAGCTATTTTCGAGGTCTTCAACCGACAGACCCAGGAATGCAGCGATGATAGACAGCACATCTTTGTTCTTCACAATAGTGACTGTCTCGCCGCCCTCATGTGAATATCCACCACTTTCTTCCGCATGAGTGGTTGTGGCTTGCCCACTGGCAAACTCCAACTGTCCAATATGGAGAATAGTAGCAAGGATCTGACAAATTTCGGCGATCTCGCTGCGCGGGAATTCCAATTTTCTCAAAGCTGTCTTGAAATGCTGGAAACCCTCCACATCATTGACACCCACCTTCAGTTGAGTCGGGTGGCCGAGGTACCTCCACCTCTTATGGCCAATGGCGCCTGAAGAAGTCGATACGTGGACGGTTTTGTCGAAGCCTAAGTGAGCCTTCTCGGCTGGACTAGTTCCAGCTAGAAGATAGTACAGCACGTGGAAACTTCGCTCTCCGGTCGGTACAGAGGTGATCCGACTCCGTTCAAGTCTGTGGTCAATGATCTTTCCGCCAATGAGAGTTGGGTTGACAGAAGACGAGCCATCATATTGCAGTTCCAAGAAGAGTCCCGCTTTTGAGGCTGTCTGTGTGGTCAACGATTTCGTGGTTGTCAGGGTGTCGAAGAGAAACGCCGCGTAAGATAGCTTTGACGACAATGGGGTCGAGGAGAACGAAAGGAATGCGGACAACAGGTGGGAGCGGATTGTCGTCTTTCCAGATCCGCTCTCGCCACTAAATGAGCAGAGTCAGATATGATCACTCTATCAAGATCAGCAAGACGCTTACAGGAAAACAACGGCCTGATTTTCTCCCCTGGCGCCGAGACGTGTAAAGGCACGTTTGGCCAAGTCCTCCGCCTCTCCCATTGCACTGCCCTCTTTGCCGCCATCAGGACCCTTAGTCGATGTCGTATATGTGTTTAGACTGATCAGGGCCTGGGATGAGAGTCGGGCAGTTGGTAATCCGACGTGGAAACTGAATGATGCGGCACGGATGTTAGTACTGTATCAACCCCTCCTGTTCAGAAAGATAGGGAGAAGGGGGAGACTGTACCGGCTAGCTAAATGGGCTGTCAGGTGGGTGTCTGATTGCAAATGTGCAGGTAATGACGGTAAAGACGACTGCGCATGAGACGGAGCGCCTCCTGCTGGTGACTGCGCAGCCATTATGTCGATGGTGTCGAGTCCCGACGACGGAGGTGCTTGAAATGTGAAGACGAATAACGATCAACAGACTCTGGCTTTTCGCTGAACGAATTCAATCAATGAAGCAAGAAATAAATGATTCGACAGAGCTTAAATGAGCCTCAAGCCTGGTTGATCCGTCTCGCCCACGGTCAGGCTGGTAATGAGAATAATGATCGCGAAGTATTCGAAGATGAAGAATGTTGGAAACTTGTCCAAAAAAAAGCTCCTAGTACCAGCAGGTAGCTGAGCACATTGCTTGTGCAGATGGCAAATTCAACCTGTTGAGCAGCACCGAAATCAACTTGCACGAAGGGAAGAACGACAGTGGGTGTAAGCGATCGTCGTTGACTGTGAGGTTTTGAGCAGAAGCGACCGTGTGTAGAGCGTCGAAACGACTCGGAAGCGAGGGGCACAAATACTCTCAATTATGGAGTGTATTATAATTATGATGGAAGAAATGGAGAAAATCAAAAAAGCAGAGAGATGACAAGCTGAGAAAGAGACTTTGGCAAAAAAGCAGCAATGAGTCTCTGTACGGAGTAGCAATGTCTCTCAGTCCACCATGTCCTGTCTGGGGTCACCGCCCAGCGAAGATAAAAAGAGGTGGTGCTGTGGTAGGCACATGTGCTGTATTGTTGATTTACCTGTTTGGGATTGGTGGGTTCTATTCTTATGCTGGTAAATTGAGAAATACAAGTCGGTGTTTCTACACTATGCGAAAGGGACCGAAAATTACGCCTAAAAAAAATCTCGGGTGTGTCACAAGGCGGGTTCTACTTTTAGTATTAATGCTCCCCCCAACCGAGGACCATTCGCGTCTTTTTAGGATCTCATGGACATGGTCAGGTCGACTATCGATAATACCTAATCGGAATAGGGGATGTGGAGATTCTCGGGACGGCCGAACCGGCAGGGACTGTTAGGGACTTTTGAGGGTCCTCATTGACATACCGTACAGTGGTGAGCCTGTCGGGACTCTGTACGTAAGGTATCAATGAATAGAAAACTATCCACTTCTAATCAATAGCATTAAAATCCTGCTCAATCACCAACGCCACTGATGAAGAAAGAACTGCTAGGAGAATTAGGTACTAGGGACTAGGGGCTCAGGGGCTCCCCTTACTTTGGTTGACTTCAACTTATGAGAGTGTCTAAACTCCAAGTCTCCTGTTTGAAGGATATATGGAGTGAAGGAAGATGGGCTTTATAGTAAGTGCTCGTAGAATATCCTCTGGTTGATAGCCATGAATCAAGGGGTTTCAGAAAACTTGAGAAAGACCAAGGACTTTGGAAGCCAAATGAAATTTTTCTTGGAAGCTCGAAATATTTCACAAGAAAGAGACCTGCTAGATACATAGCTTACTAATTACGGAGTAGAGTGGATCAACGATTCAATCTGGCAAACTCAAACAGGGAAAGCGTCATACAAGGAATTCTTTACAGCCAAAATTCCCTTCATTGTTAATACGGATACTACCTACGATTACCTGGATAGAAGGTGGTGGAAGTTGCTACTTTTCCTTCATCAAGTTTCTACCAGTTTTCGAATCCACTTCTGGTGTCCAAGTACAGAACCTGAGAATCAAGAAAGGTTAGACATGCAGAGCCTGTACAGCAGCATGACTTAAAAATAACAATCCGGCGGGGACATCCAATGCAGGTATCTCACTGCATGACTCTTCCAACATCTAACATATGACAGATGATTGTTAAGAGAAAGGGATCAACGATCGAATCAAGGCTTGGTGCGCAGAAAATCTTGTTCAAGGTGGCAATTTGATCAATCTCGATTGGTGTGTTTTACTGAGACAAGTGTGGCCTCACCGGCATCAGTATTCAACCATAATACAGTGCTTCAGTGCTAAAGACTTGCATGTATGGGCTATCCATTTATGGATGAATAACCAACGTAGCCCTGGTGAGACGAGGATGCCAATTATAGAATTTAGGTCGGGGACCTAGTGGTTTTTATGGCTCTGATTGGCTTTTCGATACGCTCGGTCACTGTGGTACTGGTACGCCACCTGACATGGTTGAAAGTCGTGGGTTTTGTCTCAGAAAAAAGGGCCTGTCTGTTATCCCACCTCCTGAGAAACCCAAAGTCTGGTACTGTCCCTTCCCAGACCATGGATGGATTATCGTCGGTCGAGATATGGAGTAGCTACTTGCTTTCTAAAGTATTCCATGAATATTAAGCAACAAAGCGGATTGATCATCCGCGTATTAGGTACTTAGAAATGCGTATTGAATAAAGGGATAAGCAGTTTGATATCAGAAAGGGAGCCAGAGAATACAAAATCAGGTCCAAGTTGTCTAGACAAAATTTGAAAATACCTATCAGCTGCAACTGGCCCGTTAGACTTTGGCTAGTGGTTTGCTAGTATCAACTATAGTGCTTCGCCTGATTTCCATGGCGATATTGCCCGGTCCCTTCTAACTGTTATCGCCAATACAACCAGACATAAGGTAGGTTACCTGCGCTATCTCGGCGGAGTAATTTTCAATACATCCCCCTTCACCCTCCCGAACCCCGGATACCTGATACAGCTAGCTGGTCCTACTGTGCCTAAGGTAAGTTAGCACAACAACAGATTGACTGAACTGGACTGACACTGTGAGACTGGACAGCATCACCAGCAACTTTCTTCTCTCCCCTTCCATCCTGTCCATACTGCTGTCTTTCAACTTGTTTCTACTTGTCTTTTGTTCATTCTCGAGTCTTATCAGTTGTCGATCTGTATCGACGCAGGTTTTTTGCGTTTGTTTAATCCACATTTGTTGAACTTGCCCTCAACTGTCCCTCGCTTTACGCTCTTCCCTTAACCGATAATTGCCATTCTCCGGGTTTTCGCCGTCTCAACAGTCGCTACACGCCATATTCTTGCCTATTTCACGCTTAATCTCTCGCTTTGAATGTGAAGAGTACCATCATCACAAATCGTTCGGCCTGTGGAAGTTCGTCCCGTTCCATTCGTTCAGCGACCAGATTGCCTATCAAGACGTCAGATTTCGACAACTTCGCTCGGCACCAAGGGAAGAGAATCTCACTGTATCTTGGGTCTCTATCATTAGGAGAATTTCCATAGATGCTCATGTTCTGAACAATACATCTGCGATCATTGCACCAGCCTTTTCGGGTTTCTAACCCGCGGAGTTCTCAGCTACCACGCCTGACTCAATTACAGTGCCCTCTTACGGTCAAATAAGTCATCATGTCAAACAGATTCTCTGTCTATTCCAGTCATTCAGCTGGCTTTTCCACGAGTGGTGCACGATCCGCACCCCAAGCCACCCAAGTGTCCACAACGACCTTGCTGAATGCACTTCATGCGTTCTACAATTCCGGTCAATCTTACCAGCTAGATGCAGGGACAAGCTTGGTTGTGAATAGTTGGGCTACCGCCAGGCACACTACTCCCGATGGCCGGACTGGTGGCACCATAGATCGAGAATTAGCCGTCCGAGCATGGGAACATGCTCGAAGGAGGGCGGAGGATGGATGTATCGTCCTATGGTTCGAATGACACCCCCTTCTAAACGCCGTATGGGGTGGTCGCTAATCTTTGTTCAGCTCGGCTCACCAATCGACACCCTCCCTCTTCGAACCATTCCTTGCCGCCTTACCCTTGCCAACACCCAGCATAGCCTTCACCGCACTTGCCGCACTCAGACCGTTCCTGTCCGCGGTTACAGCATTCAACCCTTCATATTCTCTATACTCTGCCCTTGCAGCTTCTTACACCTTCACGCTACAGGGAAACCTCGTCGGATTGAGCTTTGCACTGTCGACTTCGGGCATCAACGTGCGAAAGGGACTGTTGGGTATTTCCGCGGAACCGGGATACCGTGCCTTTGACGTGTTCTACTATCTTGTGACGTCCGCATCGACGCCTGCGGAGCGGGAATTCTTAGCCCTGAAGGATCCTTCTGCGTATATATTACTCAACAGGTCAGGCACCTATTCACCTCCATCCTATCTCCCGACCGCCGACGATGCTGCGGCGGCAGAGGATTTTAGGGCAGCATTGAAGGCCATTGGTATCAAAGGCGCCTCACTGCGCGGTTTACTCTCCATTCTTGCAGGCGTACTCAAGCTCGGTAATGCGGCTGGCTTCTTGGTCGATCAGGAGGAGCTCGAGGAAGTATGCGAAGAGGTTGGGGGACTGCTGGGATTAGATCCAGAGGTGCTTCTTCACAAGTGTTCCACTGAAGATCGCGAGGTGTTGATCGCGGGTATCTATGAGGCACTGGTTGACTGGGTCATCGTGAAGGCCAACGAAACCATTGCGAATGAGCTCCGAGCAAACCAGGAAGGTGATTCTGGAAGCGGATCAGCCGGCCAATGGTCAGACGAGGACACCGTGGGTATCACGGTCGTGGATATCCCTAGGCCTGCCTTTGGTAAAGCTGTGGCATTGAGAGGAGTCTTTGATGATACCCTTGGTATCAATGCAGAGATGAAGGAGGATGGCGTCCAGATTCCTCCCGTCGGACACTCTGTACTCAATGACTTGAACAATTCCGTAGCGCAGGTCGAGCCAGATTTGAGAATTACCACTGGCCCTGCCTGGCGTGAACGAGAATATGAGATCGACAAGAGGCAGGAAGTTCTGGAAAAAGTCGGGTTAGAGGTTGATATGGACTCGTTCCTCCGGCCGTTACTGTTTCCTGTGGAAGCTGAAGGGATTACTGTCGGCAAGAGAGGGCGGTTTGATCTCATGACTACCCTGGGTAGCAGTCGAGTCTGGCACCACATCTCGATCCATCCAACCGATGATACCCCTGACTCCTTGAACGCAGCCTCGCCCACCGCCGCCTGGTCTGCAGGTACTGTTTCTCGCCAAATACGCGAGTGGAGACTTGCCGAATGGGCCAATCGGCGTCTGAAGCAGATGGATTTTACGGCCGACTTTGACGTGGAGGAGTTTGTCAGCCGCTATTCGCGATTGGGCTGTAGAGAAGGAAGGGACGGTGTGGAGAGCTGGTTGATGGAAAGAGGCTGGACCAACGGCGACGCCTTTGTCGGCCATCAACGAATCTGGATGCGTGAGAACGCATGGTGGGAAGCGGAGACAATGCTCGATCTCAAGCCGGATGAAACACCCGGAGCAAACTCGTACATGTACGGCAGTGGCATGCTTGACACTGGCGTGGCACAATACGCGGCGAATCCCATGGCGGAGTCCGCCAGTCTCTTGGGCAGTCGGGATAACCTCCTGCAGAGACAAAGCATGCTGGCACCCAGTGTCGCAGGGGTAGCGAAATCCGTCGCTCCTAGTATGCCGAACACCTTGAACATGGCTGGTGACTATGGTCTCGGAACCAAGGGTGACACCAAAAAGTGGGAGAACCAACTTTACGACGGCGACTTCACTGGCGAACTTGATCCCGAGTTTGGTAGTCCCAAGCATATCGAGAAGAAGGAAATCACTTTCGGTCGGCGCGTCTGGTCAGGGTTTGTCTGGGCACTGACCTTCTGGATCCCATCCTTTGTCCTTCGCTACATTGGCCGCATGAAACGTCCCGATGTGCGGATGGCCTGGAGGGAGAAACTGGTCCTCGTCCTCCTCATCCTTCTCTTCAATGCCGTTGTGTGTTTCTATATCATGGCGTTTGGTGACCTGCTCTGCCCGAACAAGGATAAAGTCTGGAACTCCAAGGAAGTTGGATATCACCAGGGTGACAACGATTTCTATGTCAGCATCCACGGTAAAGTGTACGATATCAGCAAATTCTGGAGGCTTCAGCACAGTGACAACAATATCGACGTGACTGCGTCGACCATGGAGCCCTTTCGAGGCCAGAACCTGGATGCCTACTTTCCTCCCCCTTTGACTCGATTCTGTTCGCCAATGGTGACGGATCAGTCAATCAAGATCGCCTATAACGACACGACTGCTGACATGTATTCCTATGCAAATCACAATTGTGGTCCCCTGAATTGGCCCTCAACCACCAAGCTACACGAGATCACCTGGTATGAGAATACCTTCCTCCCAAAGATCCGTGAATACTTCAAGGGAGATCTTGTCTGGACAAGAGGAACCGTTGCAAAACAGGCCGACGACAGCCAGCGATACTGGGTCATTGTGAACAAAAACATCTATGACTTGACGGATTACTTTTACACATTGGATAGGATGAATAACCAAGACACCTACAACTTCCTGCCAAAAAGTGTCACAGATCTTTTCAAGAATTATCCAGGCACTGACGTGACCGACAAATGGGGAGATTCTGAGGACTTCAAGAAGTCTCAAATATGTCTCGACTATGTGTTCTACAAAGGGAAAGTGGATTTCCGCGATACCCCCCGGTGTACCGTCAATAACTGGATTCTGCTTGCCTTCACAATTCTCATATGCTCTGTTGTCCTTATTAAATTCCTTGCGGCTCTACAGCTTGGGTCCAAACGGCGTCCAGCCCCACAAGATAAGTTTGTCATTTGTCTTGTGCCAGCATATACAGAAGGTGAAGATGCGCTTCGCAAAGGTCTCGACTCCTTGACAGCCCTACAATATGACAACAAAAGGAAACTCATCTTCGTCGTATGCGATGGCATGATTGTCGGCGGCGGTAACGATCGACCAACTCCTAAGATCGTCCTGGACATCCTCGGCGTTGATCCTAAGATCGACCCCCCCGCGTTGCCGTTCAAGTCTCTCGGACAAGGAAGTGATCAGCTCAATTATGGGAAGGTTTACTCTGGTCTTTACGAATACGAGGGCAATGTGGTTCCATATATTGTGGTCGTCAAAGTCGGTAAGGAATCTGAACAAAACCGGCCGAAGCCCGGTAACAGGGGTAAGCGTGACTCGCAAATCCTTCTGCTCAACTTCCTGAACCGTGTACATCACCGTTCCCCGATGTCACCGATGGAGCTAGAGATGTTCCATCAGATCAACAACATCATCGGGGTCGACCCCGAACTCTATGAGTACTGTCTGATGGTGGACGCGGACACAAGTGTTCGAGAAGACTCACTCAATCGACTGGTTGCTGCTTGCGCGAATGATGCACGGATTGCCGGTATCTGCGGTGAGACGAGTCTTCAGAATGAGGAACGAAGCTGGTGGACAATGATTCAGGTCTACGAGTACTACATTTCGCATCACCTGGCCAAGGCTTTCGAGTCTTTGTTTGGAAGTGTGACCTGTCTTCCGGGGTGGTAAGTGTGCCCGATCCGTGACTTCGGTCTCATCTCAATTTACTGACGCGCTGGTTAGTTTCTGCATGTATCGTCTACGAACGGCAGACAAGGGTCGACCTCTGATTATTTCAGACAAAGTCATTGAAGAATATGCGGACAACGATATAGACACCCTGCACAAGAAAAATCTATTGTCTCTGGGTGAAGATCGTTTTCTCACCACTTTAATGACGAAGCACTTCCCTACTATGTCCTACAAGTTCATTCCGGATGCCTATGCCAGTACCGCCGCCCCGGAGACTTGGTCTGTCCTTCTCTCTCAGCGACGTCGGTGGATCAACTCGACGATTCACAATTTGGTTGAGCTTGCGGCTCTGAAGGACCTTTGTGGCTTCTGCTGTTTCAGCATGCGATTTGTGGTACTGGTTGACCTGATTGGAACCCTCATCCTTCCGGCGACCTGCGTCTACATAGGGTACCTGATCTACCGTGTCGCCAGTCACTCCGGCCCGATTCCATATATCTCCCTCGCTATCCTGGCAGGTGTCTACGGTCTCCAGGCCATCATTTTCATCGTCAAACGGCAGTGGCAGCATATTGGGTGGATGATTATCTACATCATGGCCTTCCCAATCTACAACTTTATCCTGCCATTGTATGCATTCTGGAAACAGGACGACTTCAGCTGGGGCAGTACCCGTATTGTCCTTGGAGAGAAGGGCACGAAGCGAGTTGTAGCAGTGGAAGATGAAGCATTCGATCCTCGGAGTATTCCTCTCCAACGCTGGGATGACTACGCCCTGGCGAACAATCTTCCAGGCCGTCGTGGCGACTATGGCGTCAGCCAGGAGAAGATGTACAGCCGCTACGGAGACGAGGCGGTCATGGAGATGGATGATCTTCATTCCACCTATTCCTCGGTGAAGCCGGCATCTACCATCCTTACTGGATTTCCCCAAGGCCGGCACTCGAGTCCGTACATGCCACCGCAATCGCCAGCTCCATTTGGCGGAAACATTCCGGGCAACCGCAACTCGCATCTCTCTAGCTTTACCAGATATACCGACAATCCACACCAGCGGAATATGTCCGTGGGCAACCTCAGCCACTACCAGGATAGCCCTATGGGCATGAGTCGGCACAGCGTGGGACTTATGCAGAGTACGGACAACCTGCTGGGGGTAGCGCGTCAGAATTCACGCAGTCCCCTCGGCGGTGGCCTGAACTCGAGACCCGTTAGTGCGTTCGACTTCCGGACTGGTGGTACCGGACCGGATGAGGGCGCCATTACAGAAGCGATCCGCAGCTGTTTGGCAGAGGTGGACCTGGACACGGTGACTAAGAAACAAGGTCAGTTTCTTTCCCCATAAATTAACTGGTATTCTTCCCTAACAGCTTTTTAGTTCGTGCTTTGGTGGAACAACGGCTCCAGACGACGTTGACTGGCGACAAGAAGGCATTCCTCGACCGCCAGATTGACCAGGAGCTGGCGAACATGTGAGGACATTGTGTCATTCCCTTTCCATCTTACTTCCATTCTCAACAAAAATACTCTCCCATTTAATATGCACTGTACCACGGCAAGTGAAGCTATGTCGCAAATAACTTTTCGGTATGGCATGCATGGCGTTTTGGGGAACTTTTTTTTACAAGCAGCAGCATATAGCCAGCGGTCATTACGTATTTGGTGATGGGCTGTTAATACCAAGTCAATGCCTCTAGTTTTTGCATTTATGTCTGTGGATTTATGTATGTATCGAAGAGAAGACATTCCATGTGCCTGTGGATAGAGAGATTTCTACATAGTCAGCCATACCAATACACGAAATTGGAGAACATGCATCCAATCATCTTATCATCTCGATCTTGTCGACTGCAGTCAATGCTAGTGTGGCACATGAGGTGGGGTAATCAACGCATTCAGTCTATACTTTGCTTTATCCTGCCCATATCTCAAGTACACACACATAGATAGATATATATATAGCATTCACCAACACATCCACTCAAACGCTTCTGATCCAATACATATCATCATCACCCCCATACTTACAGTAACCAACAATGTCCACCCAACCACCACCACCACCACCACCACCACCTCAACAACAACAACAACAATCACCCACCTCCTCACCCACCCCCTCCCAACGCACCCTCGAAGCCAAAGCAGCCTTCACCGCCTCCCTCCGCTCCGCCGGCGCAAACTACGATGCCGAGCTGCGCGACCGCGCGCGCACGCTGCACGAGAACGCCGCCGCGCTAGACAAGCAGGAGGCGGAGCTGCGGCGGACGACGGCCGAGCTGGGCCGGCAGAATGAGCAGTGGGAGAAGGTGGCGGATACGGCGCGCGAGGGGCTCAAGGAGATTGGGGACGTGCAGAATTGGGCGGAGTTGATTGAGAGGGATTTGTTGGTTGTGGAGGAGATGTTGAGGGAGGTGGAGGCTAGGGAGGAAGGGGTGGGAGAGGAAGGGGAGGAGGAGGGGCGGATGATGATGGATGGGAAGGGGAAGGGGAACGGCAAGGGAAAGGACGAGGGGAAGGGTGGGTGGTTGAGGTGGTGGTAATTCTTGAGTTCTGCTTCTTGGTTGATATCAATCAAGTACGTGAAATTCTGCCTTTGCGTGGTCTCCGTCTTTAGGATGTTAAATACCAGGTGGCACCTCTGATAGGCAAGACGGATCAAGGATTTCGTAGAAGTCAGCCTGGTAGATTGTGGGTTATTCTGACGTGAAGGAGACATTTCCTCCAGAATCGCGAGGACAGTATTTCGTCCTATGGCCTTGTGATCGCTATTATATACTTCACCAAAATGAGCTATCCAAAGAAGAAACAAACCAAAATCTGCGCACAGGTTCTATACCTCAGCCTCTTCATCGGTCTCGGCTGTGTCTTCCGCTTCCTCCGCGCTCATCTCCCCAATCTCTTGATAATAGTTCCTCCATACATCCAAGCGGTCGACCTCGACCCGCCTGCTTTCTTCATCTTCCTCCTCATTGTCATACCCATGTTCATCCCAGTCGTCCCACTGACCCAGAGTCATCAAATGCCGCATGGTTGGTCGTCCATGGGGACAATTCCATGGCTTGTCGATCGTCCCCATGTTCCTCACAACCCGGACCATCTGTGCCTGGGTCAAAGATTTGCCGATCATAATGCTGGACCGGCATGCTCGCATCGCAAACATCTTGCGGACTTTACTTGGGCGCGGGATATGGGTCTGCAGGGCAGACCCGCTGCTGCTGGTTGCTGGCGTCTCGGATAGCAGAACAATGAGCTCTTCCAGATCGCTTACACCGAATACAACCTCCTTGCTCAGCGGCAAGGAGATTAGCTTGCAGCGCTGGCCGATTGGCTCGTTGCCGCTGTCGTCGACTTCAACGACAAATCCGTTCTTCTCCAACGCGGTTCGATTCTCGATTACAATCTCCTCCTCGACCGCGGTCAGGTCGAGTCGCTTGGGCTGGACAAGGCGCTGATTCTGTACCACTGTCTCAGCTTGAAGTCGCTCAAAATTGAACTTTTCGTCCGAAGCATGCTGGTCAATAATGAAAAGCTCATCCTTGGACTCAACGGAAGCATCATCCGACGGCCGGGTCGCTAGGATAAATCCGAGATTGAATTGCCCAATAATGCGCATCCTGGCGAAATCCTCCTTGCTAACCGTCAGTGACAACCGTTCTTCTGCTATGACTGTCGCGGCAGTCACCGTGTCCTCCTGAGAGTAGTCTACATCCCTTTTGTAGGAACAAAGACTGTGCTGAACCTTTTTCATCTGGCTCTCAATCCTAGAAAGCGACCCGTCAACGGTGCTCATCAGATGGGCTGTAGAATCGCGATGGCCAGCCCCTTTGTTCAGCTTGTTTGCACGGTTGATACTATTCTCCTGAGGCAACACTGCTTTTTCCTCTGCCTGTCGAATGAGCCGCTGCACCTCGGCTTCTTCATGTTTCTTCTTCTCCTCATCATTCATCATCTCCGCAACTGTAGCTTCGGGCTCGTTGACCTCATCATCCGGCACCTCTGCGGAGCGATCATCCTCCTTATTGGACGGACAATATGATCGGGAGCCGTCTTCGGAATCGCTGTCCGTGATCTCTTCATCTTCCGCTCTTTCGTCTTCTTCCTCCTCCTCCTCAGCCGCAACGCTGCTAGCTTGCTCTATCTGCGATCCTGGAGCTGCAAAGGCCCTCATATGTTTGCCAAATATATTAGAACGAGACGGAGTGTGTATCCTCCTCTTGCGATCCAAGCCTCCACCGGTCGAATCAATGGATCCTCCGGTCCTTTTCCTAGGTATTCCGCTTCCTACCATGGACGTAATTGTCTTGTTGCCGACGGTGATAGTGGCAACTTCAGCCGGCATACGTCTGGGTCGCATTCGATCGAAGGCGTTCTGTATGACATTGGGTGTCTCATGGAGTAGATCTGGTTGAGTTGAAGGGGTGTGCTGTCGAGAAAGCTGAAAACCATCCTGTGGCGTAGACGGCTCTACGGCGTCCCTCGACGACTCTTGTTCCTTGCCTGTCACCTTAGGAAATTGGAGAGTCTCACGGGATGGTGTGCCACCCTCTGGAACGAATAAATCATTATCAACGGTCCTGGTCAGGGATTCGGCCCGACCGGCAGGGCTACTCGGCGCTGCAGTCGAGACCGGTTGTCCCGATTCCTCTCTGCGGACAGGAGACGAGGATGGAGTCGCTCGTCCCTGTTGTGAACCAAGGTTGCTCAGAAAGCTTTTCAGCTTCGCCTGGGAGCTCGGCTGACTCGATTCTGTGTCTTCTTCACCAGGGGGATGGTCTGGCTCTCCTGTCATAGCCTCCTTCTCGCTTGAAACCCCGCGAGTGGTAACTGCCTGCAGTATCCCAACCTGCTGTTTCGGAGCGGGTTGCTTATAGCCAGCTATTTGAGATTGAGGGACAGTCTGATCAGTCGCTTCGAACATATCTGTAAGAGACTGCTTGAGGGAATCTATCAATGCTCCCGCATCATGCAGCAGGATTGTGCGTTTATCAGGGGACACATTCACATCATAGGCATTTGTGTCCATATAGAAGTCCGCAAAGACGAAGGGAGACTGCGACACATTGAAAGTCTTGTAGACCTCATTGAACGCCTTTGCAATTTGCGGCAGACCACAGGGCCGGGAATTCACAAAGAACATCTGACGATCCGGCGTTTGCCTTCCTTCACCAAATACCGGACGAGAGATGTGCCCTTTGACCTGGATTGTATGGAGCTCGCCTTCAGCTGTCCGCCTTCCTGCAGCGGATGGCTCAAATTCCAAGGTCAAGTCCAGCGGGATGAGCGCCAGTAGAGTTTTCGCGCCGTAGACATTGGCGATATTCTCCTTTGTGGTTTGGTTGCCATTCGTCGAGAAAACCACCACATTCCGATTCTTTCCCACTGTGTTCCGGACGCTGAAGCGTACCCCCGTGCTAATGCAAGCATAGGCATGGAGCAGATTCAAGACCTTCCCATACTCTCGCTTGATGTTCTTTTCCAGCTCCCGGCGGCGGACGGGGAGTTTCTTGAACAAGCCCTCCACCGAGGCTGTTGTGCCCTTTTGACCCGCGACTATTTGGGTCTTCGACAGCTTCCCCGATGTTTCGAATTCGAGCTTAGTCGCCTTGGGAGCTTGATCGGCTTGGGCCGTGACGATGCGAAAATCCGCTAGAGCACACAAGGACGAGAGAGCTTCGCCTCGGAAGCCGAAGGTGTGTAAGCGGGAGAGATCCTCGTAGGACGAGAGTTTCGATGTGTAATGTTTCAGGGCTGCCAAAGGTGAGCAACACTTCATAGTCAGACTTGGAATATCTACCAAGGGAAGCTTACCGACGTTCTCGTAGTTTTCCGGTGATATTCCGCTTCCATTGTCTTGTACCTCGATCGAGTCCAGTCCGTTGTTCTTGAAACGGACCTCTATGGTCAGGAAAGCAACAGTGGGTCAATATGCAATCGCATGACATTTCTTTGATGGTTTTTCATGATCATACCGATTGATGTTGCGCCAGCATCGAGACTGTTTTCCACCAATTCCTTCACAACGGAGCACAAATCGACAATCACCTGACCGGATTGAATCTGGTGAACCTGAACGCCAAATAGGGGAATTAGCCAACCGGACGCTCCCACCAGGAACGAAGGAAATTAAGCATACCGAACGGGCCTCGATGGCCTTGATGGTCGCCATACTCATCCCATGGTGGCGCCAGTTAGGATGACGCGGGATTATGCGCGTCCCACGCGGAAACTTTACGCGGAGTTCGTTATCAGTGGCTGATAAGCTTTATCAATGTTTCCCTACACGGTCTGTCCATGCGACTATAGAGATTCCAAGTTTGACTACAGAGGTCATCTGACAAACTGATCATCTGACTATTCTCTTCTTGCATCTTAACGCTCGAAGATGATCAACAAGGAAGCAATTCCTATACATATAATGCAAAACGAGTGAAATGAGGGTGCACCACTGCTCAGACGCCAAACTCCCAAACAAAATCATCCAATCAGTGAATGAGGAAGCAACGCCCTCCAACTTAATAGATATCGAAACGATCGGGCAGAAGGACGGGGGCAATCAAGGTCCACAGGTAGATCGCATAGCACACCCAAGCGCTGATGATCTTCACCCAGCTAGCCCAGTACGTTCTGCCCACAGGCGCAAAGTCCTCTGTGGTCTCAGGATCCAGACGCTGGGTCAATAGGGTAGCTACCCAAGTCGTAGCCAGGAAAAATATAATGTGGAAAAGAGAGTAGTTGTATTGCGTCGAGCCCCTCTCGTCATCCTGGGTATTATACTCATCGGACTCATCGTCACTCTCGTCCAATGCACTAGCCGGCAAACTACCGCTCTCCACAGCAGCACGAAGAGCCTCAGCACGCATCTCACGGCGACTGGGCTGCTGAGTGACGAGACCATGTTCGTTGTCGTCAGTTTTCAACTGCGCGTACTGGCCATGGGCGGCTTGAGACCCTAACATAAGGCTTTGGGTGGCGGCACGGGTCGTGGTATATGCGATAGTCGCCATGGTGACGATGGCACCCACAACGACGGTGGCCGTTCGTGTGCCTCTGGCGCGGATCAGAGGGTTGCATTGGCGGTCATCAGGCTCCATCGAAACGGCAGACATGGTCAAGTACGTGCAATAAACCGTCACCATTGCCGCTTGCGCCAACCCGGCCCGAGGATTATGTTCCTGCACCACAGGTTGAACGGATACAACCGAGATGATGAGAAAGACGATGAGGTTGATCTGTGAAGTCATGAGCTGAGGTTATAGTAGTCTTCTGGTTCGTCTGGGGGGATACTCACCGTAATAGCTGCTTGATTCATAGAGCAGTGTTTCTTAGCGAAGAACACATACATCAGGACGGTCATCGCAATCGATGCAATGTACATGCCGAGCGTTGAGCCGATGAGCAGTCCGCGCCACAGCCGAGAATCATTGTCCTCAATCTTCTGCAGGCAGAGTTCAGCCCACGAATGCGCCAAATCCACCAGAAGAATGAGTCCAAGAAGGAGGAAGAGCATCGCACAGAAGAAAGCGATGTAGTGACCGTATACGAGGAAGAAAGACTCCGGGATGAAGAACGACGTCACGACGAGGGCAATCCATAAGATGATCTTCGGGCCCCAGAAACCATTTTGTAGAACAGCCCGGCCATTTCTGGACGATTTCACGCCAAGCAACATAAAAGCGAGAATGAGATGGAAGAGGCCGAGACCGAAGTTGATACGATGAACCGCCACCCAACCATGACACTCTTTCCCGTCGCACCGTATTTCCATGTAATCAAGCGTCATATGCTCCAACTTCTTCAGCGCCCATGGTGTGAGCATTATCCAGGAAACGATCGAGTTGATCAAGAGAATGAATGCATAAGCGATTCTTGTCATCATACTGTTTGATTCGGCGACAAGCGTTAGCGACTCGCTGACTTCTCCGCAGTCTTTTGAACCGAGTTCAACACAGGATTATTACCTATTCTGAAACTTTCCGCAAGCACTGCAAACCGCCGAACATGTTGCGGCTCCACAACACGAAGTTGCGACAGTGATGAGCTACTCCAGGTGTCAGTGTACCTATCTGAACGACTCCGCCAGTGACGACGTACCGTACTGGCGCTGGGGATAGCCAGCAGAGGCAAGGATAATAGAGCTCCCATGTTGTCGTAACCTTTGAGACTGTATTAGGTGTCCCAAATCGAATATGACCTTCAAACCGAAGGATAAGATGAAGGGGTGCGATACAGCTCGAGGTGGCTGCGATCAGGCGGCTGGAATTGGAGAGAGATGGCCGCTATCGTCATATTGCGCATCAGGTGACCCGCCTTTCCCGCTGGTTGCCTGAGGCCACATGGAGTCATGTGATAGTACACGTAAGCTCAGGTTATCGGAGATAACGATTAGACGTTCTGACGACAGCCATACCTAGATTGGTAGGTAGTAGTCAAGTGTTCACACTTCCGGCCACTCGACCTTGTCTCCAGACTCAAAACTGTTCCGCTCATTATTATCATTTTCATCATCTCTCCTTTGGTTACTTCCTTTGTCCCTAGTTTAATTGTCTAATCACACTTACCAGACAGTCACTGGTATGAACTCGCTCTGGTTTGTCTGTTGACTATAGATCTTTCTTGGCGATTGCCCTCCGACTCCTATCCATATCGCAGGCTGTCCCTTGACATCTGTGACGTGGTAGATATCTGCTCCTTACTTCTACAGAAATCATCTGGAGGCCTCCTTTCAAAAGCCCATGTTTTAAGAGTCGAGATTCGACAGACAGTGCGCGAATTGATAGCTATGACGGGCTCAGTGCATCAGTCAAGGCGGATAATATCCGTTATCGCTGGGACACTCGCTGCACTTGCCTGCGGCACTAATGTATGATCCATCCGTCACAAGCATCATCGTAGAGTATATGCCAATTGCTGAGTTCTCGAACAGTATGCATACTCCGCATGGGAACCTCAATTCGCGGATCGGATGAAGCTCTCATCAACGGAGAGTAACTTCATTGTAAGCAATCCCGCCTGCATTCTACTCAGCTCATAAAACAACAAATCTCACTCCTTTCGCAGGGTGCCGCAGGTAACCTGGGCATGTATGCGTCAGGAATCCCTTTGGGGTTATTAACAGACGCTCGGGGACCACGGCTTACGACAATCTTGGGTGCCATCACACTCGGCGTTGGGTATTACCCAATCTATCAAGGTACGAATTACGATTTTCGTTCAGTGCTGACTTTAAGACTGATGTATCATTCTTGAAAACAGCATATGTGCATGGGGAAGGGTCGCTGGGTGTGGCAATGCTGTCGTTTTTCTCTTTTCTCACTGGCTTTGGAAGCTGTTCGTCCTTTTCTGCATCTATTAAGACAGGTATGTATAAAGAACAAGCATGGTCAATTGTGGTACTGATGCTGAAAAATCACGGAAAACAGCGGCTTCCAATTTTCCTGATCATCGAGGCACAGCAACTGCGTTTCCCCTGGCTGCATTTGGCCTGAGCGCCTTCTTCTGGTCCACCGTGTCTGCGATTATCTTCAAGGACGACACGGGCAAATTCCTTCTTCTCTTGGCCCTAGGAACCTTCTTATTAAACCTTGTCGCTATACCATTCCTCCGTATCCTGCCACCCCATGGCCCATACCAGCCTTTGTCGCACCTGGGGGACACCATCGTCGAATCCCGGCCGTTGCGTACTACTAGGTCCACTGAACTACGATCTTCTTATCAAGAAGTCTATGATGAAGCAGGTACGCAAAGTTCTAGTGTGTTTGAATCACAGCCCCACAGGCACGCTCGATCTCCCTCACACGCCTCGAATTCCCACCACCATCATGTCAATAGCCTCGACTCCGACGAGACATCTTCCTTGGTGTCTAAACCGATCTCGAGGCTGTCTCGAGATGCCCTGGATGGATTTCGCGCAGATGAAGACCTGCCCCATGTGACTCTCGACTCACCTCACCCAGACGTTAGAGGCTTAGCGATGCTGCCGAAAGTAGAGTTCTGGCAACTCTTCCTCACAATGGCGCTTCTTTCTGGAATTGGATTAATGACAATCAAGTTGGTTCCCTTTCCCAGCCTAATTTTTCCGACCTTCTTAAGCGGAATACTAATCCTACATTTTTATTAGTAATATTGGCAACAGTGTAAGGTACCTCGTGCTACTGTCCATGGGTTTTTCTCTAATGCCTCGTAGACCAAAGCTCTCTGGCAACATTACGATGACAGTGCGAGCTCCCAGTTCATTCATCAGCGACAGGTTATGCATGTTTCCATCTTATCCTTTGGCAACTTCATTGGCCGGCTCTTGAGTGGTATGTCCCCGGTCATTCTGTCCATAGAATTAGTGCGAGACTATATTTTAACCTTATCTGCAGGCATCGGGTCCGACATGCTAGTCAGAAAATTGAACATGTCCCGATTTTGGTGCTTGTTCATTTCTGCAACGGTCTTCACGGGAACTCAACTTGCGGGAGCCGCAATCTCGAACCCTAATCAGTTGGTTGTAGTTTCGGGGTGCACCGGCGTTGCATACGGATTCCTTTTCGGTGTCTTCCCTTCGTTGGTAGCTCATACGTTCGGAATCGGAGGTCTCTCTCAGAACTGGGGTGTGATGACCCTTGCACCAGTTCTTAGCGGTAACCTTTTCAACCTAATCTACGGCAGCATCTATGATAAGCACTCGATTGTCGCCCCCGATGGCGAGCGAGACTGCCAGGACGGGTTGGCCTGTTACCAAGGTGCTTATTACATGACTTTCTTCTCTGGCGTTGCCGGAATCGTCGTGTGCCTGTGGAGTATCTGGCGAGAGTACCAGATTCACCAAGCTTTTCACAGAAAGGTCGAACATGACCGTCTCGCTTGATAGCCTGCAAAAATTGAAGCAGGCCGACATTTCTCTTGAGCGATGTCCAAGCCTCGCATGACGTCGCACGTATTACCCTTCCTGACATTCTCTAATCCTTTTACTTTATAATTCTGTGATGACTTTCTGGGCGGTTATATAGACGGTGAGGCTTAGAGCGCATCTGGTTTACATCCTTCCCTTCATTTGTCTGCTTCGTTTCGGCCCGATTTCTGCCACCATTACTCGCTCCATACCATTTCCCCTTTCTGAACAGGTTTCAGATACCGTCGCAAATCAATGTACATACGCCTCGGATCGTTCCTTAACTACTACCCATTTCCCAATGGATATCGAAATATAGACAAAAGGAGTAAGAACTGTGGATAGATCGTATATTTACCCGGACCGCCCACATCGTAACTGATCAAGGAGACGTTTTCGTCAACTTATTAGAAAAAGAAATATCGAAGAACTAATAGTACACTGGAAGAAGAAAAATAGCAAACATGGAAGAAGTCATCAATCGCCAAAGCTGGAGGTCTTCGGCATTTCGGCTACCCAAAAAAGACAGTCAGATTCCTTGAACAGGGAAAAGCAAGAGCGAAAAAACGAGGGAACATGGAGGGGAAAGGCGATGAACGCAGGCCACGGACCGTATCATCCCTGCTTTCGCTTTGGCGAGGATGAAAGCGAAACGAGGGAATCGAATACCGTGCCTGCACTCCTGCCCCGACCATTTCCTCTAGCCGTCTCACTCTTTTCGACTTATGCCTGATCCTCCCTTAGGCGACGGAGAGACAAGGCTCTGGGAATATAAATCAACAAATTGATTGCGGTGGGAATAATTAGCAGACAGAGTAGTGTTCGCGATTCGCTCCTTTTTTCCTTTCCCTTTTAGGGAAGTTGAATTTTTCAAGCATCGTTCGCTCCGCGAAGTGCTTTTTTTACCTTTTAAGATCCGGGTGGGAGGTCGTCCTCGACAAAAAAGTCAGACAGACCTCCCGAAGAACGAGCCGAGAAATAGACAACGAGGAAGTGGATGGATAACACAGATATTAGGTTAATCCGACTTATATCCAGCCAATGACATACTCGTAAAGGGTATCAAGAAAGTTCAGGGAAGTCTGAGGGTGCAGCAAGACGGGGGGTACTTTTAATGTTCTGAGGCGTTGCAAAGGTCGGTGCCACTCTTTCCACGAATGGTTGACCAGTCCCTGGATTATATGCTCTTCGGCGACTTCGTTGGCGATGCGGACGACTGTTCTACCATGTCGGACAACCTTATTTTTTTGGACAGGGGTTCGCCGGGGCTGTCGTTGTTCGCCGAACTGTTCAAGTTGGCCTGGTCGGCTAACTGCCGCTCAAGGTCACTCACGCGTCTTTTGAGCTCTTCTTCTCGACGCTGCGCTTCTTCGAGAGACCGACGAAGACGCGCTTCCGAATCGCGGACGATCATCTCGGACCGGCGCGCGGTCGCGTCGCTCTGTTCGAGCTCCGCAACGCGGCCCCGAAAAAGCCCATTGATGAGTTCCAATTCGCTCACGCGCGTTTTCAATGATGCATTTGCTGCAAGGAGTCCCTCGTATGTCTGCGGCGCATCGGCATGACGGTCTACCGCTGCCGCGGAGGTCGATGTGGGAGACGGTTGATGCAGCTGAAGGGAGGTGATGCCATTGGGCGGATTCAGAGTATGGTCGGCGAGTGTGACGCTGTCGAACATGTGCTGGGGCGCAATGTTCGAGGTGTGTTGATGTTGCTGTTGTTGCAAGGCAGAAACTCCGGGAGTGTCAGTCCGGGACACTGGTGAATTGGACCGATCCGAATGGCCCGGCGACGTCTTTCGCGATGCGCGACGATAACCCTGCGACCCCAGAGGTGGTGTGCCGTCTTCGGACCTCGATGTCGGAAGACCATTCGCATCTACAGCACTGCTTGACTGAAGGAACACGATGTTAGAATTCAGCAACCCTTATCTGCACAAAGCCGGGGTACGATGGCGAGATAAGAAAAAATTTTAGTCATCAAGACTCACCTTACGCTTAGGGCCTTGACCGGCGGTCTTGACTCTATTGCGACTCTTAATCACATCAGTCTTTAGGCTTATCGGACGAGGGCGGCCATGCAACTTGAGAAACAAGCCACAAGCGTTGCAAAGGACCGAGCCGAGTTCATCTCTTCGCCAGAGCGGCGTGGTCGAGGTACCACAATTCTGGCAGACAGGCTGTAATTGGGGGCGCTTCTGGTCAGTCAAGGTTGTCGCCATAATTTTGCGAGATCGCAATAATTGAGAGAAAGTGGCTGAGGAAGGAGAGAATGGGTGGGAGTGAAGCGCCTGATAGTGGATGGATTGGGAGGGAAGATGTGCGATGATGGGTTGATAAGATCGGGAGAGATTTGGTGATAAGAAACTGGCAAAAGCGGGTGGTGTTCGGGTGCTGCAATGCCAAGACCGCAGATAACAGAGAGTGACAAAATCAGCAGGGAAAAAAAAGGGCTGAGAGAAGCAATAATGACACGCAGATAAGGCCGAATCCACACATGCGATAAGAAAAAACACTCTGTCGATAGTAATTATTATAATTGAATTGACTGCTTATTCACTTACTGGATTATTGCCTTGTCCACCAGTCATGGCTGCGGGGGAAGAAGTTGCGTAAGTCATGTTGGCCATGGGTAACTTTGCATCGCTGTTGGAGGCACTAAGCATGTAAGATCTTGTCAGCAAAGATAACCAAACTGCCTGTGATAATGGACCTGCGACCTTCCCTTTTTGATCGGGGATAGACGCAGGACTGATTTGCAAGAGAAGAAAATTTACAAAGTGTGTTAACCGTAGAGGAAAGTGAAATCAATGAGAGATCCAACTTCCAGTACTACAATATCCTTGTTTTGTCCAAGAGAGGGCCCGAAGGCGACTTTATCGCACGATACCGGGAAAGGTGTACATACCGCAGATTAGATGTTGGAGCAGACGCGACTGAAGCCAGCGCAGAGAGACCCGGAAGAGAAGGACCAAGAGAGTTGGGACCTGGGAAACTGCTCCCAATTCCGTTGTAGGTGTCGAGGCTATAGTTTGATTGCTCTAAGCAGTACAGATCAGCCCCGATATCGACCAATTGTGAAAATCTCGGCGACGCACCCGCTATAGCATCCGCTCCCGGTTGCTGAGACGTAGATTGATCGTCAATGGAAGTGGTACGGTTGTAGCTGGCAAGATCGTGGGTCTGGGGAGCAGGCGGAGACGAAGGATGGAGGGCTGGGTCGATGGGCGACGCCCGGAAAAGAATTGAAGCCACCGTGTAGGGAGTATTAAAGATTTGCTATAAATTCGGTCTTTGTCAACCGAATTGAGATGATGGAGGCAGGGAAAGAGGAGATCGGGTGTGCTGGTCGGTTGTATGCGTCGTATCGGAGAGTTCTCGTGCCAGTAACGCAGGGAGTCCAGCCTCGTCGAGAAAGGGGAATGGATGAGGTGGAATGTCTTTCAGTGCCTCGGAGAAGCAGAGATTATACAAAGAAGAATTATCAGATGAACTCGTAGCTTTTCCTGATTTCGTAAACAGGAAAAGGTCAGGGAGTGAAAAGCTCTCAGATGAGAGTGTCCCAAGATACACCGGAGGAGGAGGACTGCGAAGGAGAGACAGGCAAAAGAGCGACGACAATTACCATAAAAGGATCCGTGAAAGCACAATTGGAATTGGAAGGAATATGGTATGAGGACAAGAATAGAGGACCTTTTACAGAAAAGAGTTACACGAGACGGAGGAAACCCTGAGAAGAAGTTCGTAGTATTATCGGACCTGCTATCTATCTAGACTATCGCGCGTTTCGGAGACTATCGATTATTTATCGCAATCGCTTGTCGGGACGGTTGCTTGGCAGTATAGATCTTTAACTATTTGGCTTTATTGTAAAGCCATCATTAATGGTATTCGTCTGCGCCCTCTGGGTTTTCGTCCAGACCAATATACTGTTTAGTGTGTTCGGTATGTCTAAGCCTAGGTTTAGTATACTTCAGTCAGATCATGGATGTGCGATGGACGGCTTGGAAAGGCACTTCTTACACCGAAAAGCATTAGAGCTATTGCTCATCGACGCAACATGCAGGGCATGCCAACGTAGGATAAGAAGCGAGGACCCAGATGGTAGCGATATTGTTATTCATGCCCCTGCGTCCCCCTTCCTCCCACATGTTTGCAGGAGCGCAAAATCTCATTCGAAACTATGCGTACGCGCGAGCAATGAGCTACATTGAAATCCCTTGATCATTCCTCGAGATGCAGAATGAATGGCTTCGGCTTTGACCCTGACATGGTCGCGAAATGTAAGAATGGACTGATAGGCCAAAGATGTCCGGTTGATAGAAGGTGCCTCGAGCTTGAAGCATTATTAAGGTATCGAGGCAGCATACTCTATCCTCTGTGTCACGGCTCACGGCATGCTTCAATCGCACATACGATCCTTTCCCCACTTCGAGCGACTTCAAGACACGTCCTTCCGCCTCAGAAGTCAACAAACTTGAGATTGACCAATCGTTCTTGTTAAGGTCATGAGTAGATAGCATTTGGACCCCTTGTCTCTGCTCACTTCAGCGTGCAGGAAACTGAAACGCTGGCTGGAAATGTAGCGTGGGCTGTACTACACAGTGATACTGAGTGCGATATCACCTCAGTCTCCAGGTCTCAATCCAATACTTGTCATCAATATTATCATCTAGAGGGGTATCTGCGGTAGAAATCGAAGTGACTGACTAGTTACTTTTGTTATATCCTAGCTTAACTGCCGACCGGTTGTCTCTAATTTCAGGGGCTTTGTTTAAGCTCTTCTGCAAGTGGAGCCACACGGGATAGACTTGTGGCGGTGCAGTACTGTAATTTTATTTTAGCTGTGGCTGACTCAGGCTGGACTGGTCCCTGATTTGTAACCATACGGTAAAAACCATTTGTTCATCCAATGGATCATGACGGCGGTGATCGAACGAGACTAAGTCCAGGTAACCCTTTTCTTCCTTCAACTGCATCAGTAGAGTTACTAATGCCTTGAGTGTCTTTGCTCTTGTCTTTCTTTCTTCATTCTCGTCTTTTCTATTCTCTTTTTCTATTCTTCTAGACTTTCGTGTTTCTTTTTCCTCCTCGCCTTTCTGCTTCAGATGAGCCCAACGCCGTTCGCCTCCCGGGCTTGCTGAGACAATCTACATCCATCATGCCTAAAAATCGTCCCGCGACGTCCGGTTATGCCCGTCTTGCTCAGGAGGAAGAAGATAGAGCGAACGATGCATACTATTATTCGGAAGATGAAGATGACTTGCACGGTCCTTCCAGTACGATATCGCAATCCGCCCCACGATATGCCCCGATCTCCACTCGAGCCCAGATGGCTCCTGCCTTCTCTTCGCCACCAGGACACCGAAGGAGATCGAGTGGACACTACCACCGTGGGCGTCGAAACTCTGGTGTCGACATTAAGGCCATCAATGCGCGTCTCGAACGTTGGGCCGAGGACTTTGCTTCGAAATTCAAGATCAACAGATTCAAAGGGAAGACACTGGAAGAAGAGAAACTCGAGATCTACCATTCTGTTTTCCAACCACCAGATGGCGTTAGGCCGATTTCCGCTGAAGCTCTCGAGTCGGAGGAAGTTGAACGGGCGCAGCGACAAGCACGAGAGGAATTCGAGGCCGTTGTTGAAAGTGTCCGTACCGCCATTGAGTTGGGGGTGCATCCCCGAATGATATCTCAGGGTAGCTCGGGAAGTTATTTCGCTCGCAACAGTGAAGGGAAGGTTGTAGGCGTCTTCAAGCCCAAGGATGAGGAGCCTTACGCATCTCGCAATCCGAAATGGACCAAGTGGCTACACAGGAACTTATTCCCGTGCTTCTTTGGCCGTGCGTGCTTGATTCCTAATCTTTCATATGTCTCAGAGGCTGCAGCATATGTCCTCGACTCTCGATTACGCACCAACCTCGTTCCATACACCGATATCGTATATCTATCCTCGAAATCCTTCTTCTACGACTTCTGGGATCGAAGAAAAGCTTGGATGGGCAAGAAACCGCTTCCTCCCAAGGCTGGTAGCTTCCAGGTTTTCTTGAAGGGTTATAAGGATGCGAACCTCTTTCTGCGCGATCATCCCTGGCCAGACCAGACCAACACTGGGTTTCGTGCCGAGGACGCTCCAAAGCGTAAGAAGCGACCTTGGAGCGAGGCTTGTCGCCCGTCGGGGATACACTCGGACGATGAAGACGAGGACGATGAAAACAATTATGCACCTTCTCCAGCGCCGCGGGACGAGAGTGGGGAGCGGCGATTCTACTGGACTGAACAGCTGAAGCAGTCCTTCAGAGAGGAATTGGAGAAACTGGTTATTTTGGACTATATCATGCGCAATACCGATCGTGGGTTGGACAATTGGATGATCAAAATCGACTGGAAGACAGAGGACGTGTCCATTGTTGCCGAGCCGCCCAAGTCCAACGGGACACAACAGGACGATGATGACGAGCACATGCCTCCAGCTCGTCCTGTTTCCACCAGTCCTGAGAGGACTGGCACTGCATCCTATCCGTATAGACGGCACGAGACTATGGTCGCAGTGAGTCGCACCGGAACACCGCTCAATTCAACGGAGCCACAGGCGACTATTCAGATCGGGGCTATCGACAACAGTCTGTCGTGGCCGTGGAAGCATCCGGATGCCGTAAGTTATTCTCTTCCCCAATTCTCAGATAAGATTTGCTAATTTGACACAGTGGCGAAGCTTCCCTTTTGGCTGGCTGTTCCTTCCCGTTTCTCTAATCGGCCAACCCTTCTCTCAGAAGACCAGGGACCATTTCTTACCACTTTTAACATCCACGGCCTGGTGGAGTGGGACGCAGATGGCGCTTCGGCGTGTCTTCTCGCAAGACGCCGATTTCAAGGAGAGCATGTTTGCAAGGCAGATTGCAGTCATGAAGGGACAAGCCTGGAATGTTGTTGAAACTTTGAAGCATCCGGATCATGGCCCCTTGGAACTGACGAGAAGGACTAGAGTCTGCGTATGGGATGATTTGGTAGATGTTCCGGTCGCTATCCCCCTTCGTGGACAATCATCCACCGATGCTCAAAAGCGCAAAATGAGGCGCTATGACAGTTACGACAAACATGACGATTACGATCCAGACAATGAGGAAATGGATATTGGCGCTGCCATGTCCCTGCCGTCGCAACCACAACACGACCTTTTGGGCCTTCATTCCCCTCCGAGTGAGCTTCCGAACCCGAATCGATTCGAGCTTTCGCGCAGCCGAGAGCATGAGGAGGAGCCCACGCGGGATGGTAGCCCCGTCACACTGGGCCGTGACAGTGTTGATGGTCTTGGTCTTGGCAGAGACACGGATCGGAATTGGGCTCCTCTGCCTCCTAGATCCGACCACAAACGTCATCGCAAACAGAGCTCCATGTCAAGTGCGCATGGTCAAGCGCAATTTGTCTGGGGCAGTGACGACCTTGAAGGCGACCTCGGCTATGCAGCTGCTGAGGGTATGGAAGGGAACCAGCGCAAGGTCATTGTCGAGCGGTTAGAAGCTGTGAAGAGCAAAAACCCCGTCTTTACTTGGTGCTAACCGTGAACCAACTTTTTCTCTTTACGCTAAACACCCTTCCTCCTTGACTTTGTCCTTCCGGGAAATCCTTCGCTTTCGAATCTCTCCTTACCCCCATTACTTCCCTTCCTTCTTCTTCTTCTTCTGTTTAGACCTAAACCACCTCCATCATCACTTTTACATTACTTTCTCTCCCAATTAGCGTTGCTTTTCTTGGCAATATGGCATGAGATGTCCTTTGTGCTGCAAGAGGCAGCATTGGCCCGGGAGAAATCTTTGTTGTTGTATATAGAATTGTGCCGGCTCCTCGGATAATACTCCTGTTTTGAGGATATGGTCGGATGTGTACGTGACAGGCAATGTAGCATATAATGAAACTAATATTAGCATGATACCAATAATTCAACCCGTTTCCATGCTAAGCAGTATTTTCTAGGTGTCCGTGGGGTGAAGTGACGGTGAGCTGCAGGTGAGGCTGCTTTGATAAGCCCTCTCTTATCGGCGCCTTGGCATTCGCGATATGCGATCGAGGCAGGCAGAAACACCCAGTATGAGTGAGGTCATGGCCTACCATTGCTCAGGATCCTTCTGCTTCTGCTTTCTCTTCGGATAGAGTTTCTCGACAATCTGAGAAGTCAGTCAGCTATGGGTGGATACTGACAAGGCTCTTGTCGGGCTTCTTTCCCTGCCTTGCTAACGCTTTTGCCTCTCTCATTCTCCACAAGTCATATGCCCTTTCTATCCCCTCTTCGCATACGCGCTTCGCAACCTGTATCTGTCTCTATGCTCACCAACCCTCCTGGAATCTTCTCTCTCGCACTGGACTTGGCTCGCGTAGTCAGAACGATCTGCCCGCCCGTTTGAGAGGTCGGATACCCGCATAGGCGGAAGAGAGGACGATGGCGTCTCACGCCGCCATGCTCCTGGATCCCAAGGCCTACAGAAAACAACTTCAGAAGAATGGTAACGACCCAGAGATTTTATATGCATCGCCAGATGCCCACATAAGCGCGCAGAATGAAGCGCCTGATGAACCCTTGTTTTTCTTCCCATCATCAAGCCGATGCCCCTCACCACCAGAGGACCCCGAGTACTTGGACCCAAATGACTTACTCGTCGACGGAACAGGCCAGCAAAATACCAGCGCGTCACCGCGTAGTGCCCCCTCGACCGCCGCGCCGGCCGGGACAGTTTCC